>NC_058408.1:26959079-26963944 GCF_002201575.2 Neomonachus schauinslandi | reverse complement strand
CTTAAAAAAAAAAAAAAAAAAAAAAAAAAAAAAAGAATATGGGAAGGAGTCGGTGGCCCTCCAGTGTCACCTGTGCAGCCTTCTCAGGCTGACCACCCTGTGACACTGATGTGCAGACTCTCCGAGAGAACAGGTGTGTTTGTTTAACAGGGGCCTTCTGGAGACGGTACTTTAACTTACAATGCTTTTTAGAGTTGGAACCCTTTTATACAAATGAAACCTTAATCAGATGTTCAGAAACATTGACAGATTTGGAAATTAAGAAAAGGGAGTTCAGAGTCCTTTGCTTTTACCTCCCCTCTGTGCCACGGGATCGTCCCTGAGCAGCCCCCAAAGGTACTCTCTCAGTCTGCAAATCCTGTCTTCTTTTATTTCTTTAAAGATTTTATTTATTTATTTGACAGAGAGACAGAGAGAGAGAGGATGCAGGGGAGGGTTAGAGGGAGAAGCAGGCTCTCCGCAGAGCAGGGAGCCCAATGCGGGACTCGATCCCAGGACCCTGGGATCATGACCTGAGCCGAAGGCAGACATGCTTAACCGACTGAGCCACCCAGGCGCCCCCTCCCATCTTCATTTAAAGAGGTAGTTGTGATGGCTCTACTTTTGGGTATTTTAGAAGAGGAAGTATGAGAAGAAGAGACTCCCAGTCCTCCTTTCCCCACTAGCCTTTGACGTTAGTCCCCCTGGGGTGGTGATAGTGAGGGTGACCATACAGCCAGGTGTGTCTCAGTTTACACCTGAGTCCTGGTGTGATTGTTCACAGTGCCTCCATTCATTCTCAAGAACGGCCTTGTTTGGACAGTAAGTCGTATGCTCACCCAAGTGGGAGGCCATGTCTCGGGAAGAAGTGGCCCAAACCTAACTTCTGGGGAGCAGCTGGGGAGATGGGCTTCACAGAAACAGGCCCAGGGGAGCCTGTTAGAGACCTCACTCCCTGTGCCTACTTGAATGTGCACGGCATGAGGACATGGAGGGCCTGGGTGGCCGTCGGTGCCCACGGGTCCTTTGGTAGCATTTTATACTCCTCAGATCAGTTTCTGTCTTATCTCCTTGGACCCTCATGATGACCTAGAAGATCACTAGAGCGTGTTATGTGTTATGACCTTCATCTTCCAGATTTGGGAACCCGAAGCCCAGAGAGATAAAGTCTCACTGCTGGTCTTTTCGGGGGCCTGGAGAACTGGTGCTTTTGAAGGGATTTGTGCAGCCATGAGAAACTGTCAGGAGAGCTTTTCCAAGAGGTTTCCTCTGGCAGTGGCTTCCTCTAGCTATATGGATTTTTAGTTTTCTTGCTGTGTTCAGAGTGGGCCCGGCCTTGAGGTGCCTTAGGAGCCTAAGGTGCTAAGAGTTACCCCTGAACGTTGGGCCGTGACCCCAGCCCTCTGTGTACGTTAACTCCAGCGATCCTCATCAGCTGTCTGAGGTGGGCATTGCTATCATCCCCTCTGGGCTCATTTCACAGATGAGGCACTGAGGCTCAGAGAGATTAAGTATCTTTCCCGAGTCATATGAGTGGTCAGTGGAGGAGTCAGCATTCAGACCCATCAGTCTGCTCCAGAGTCTGCCTTGCAAAGCAGGAGTGGCCCCTGTCTTGCTCTCAAGAAGCTTTAATTTTCAGAGGGCAAGATAAATGAACCTATTCCCAGGCCTTGAGCCAGTTTTTACCATTTTGGAGTTCCTCTTCTTTGAACTTGGGCAGGCATGGCCTGCCCAGAGACGACCCTGTCACGTGTGTCTGTTCAATTCCGTGTGTGTTGTGACCGTGCGTTGGAGCGTCCAAAGATAAGTAGGACATGGTTCTCACCCCTGAGTCTTCAGATGAGATGATGTGTCACAGAGAGAGGAAGGAATAAAGGGCTGTGCTGGGTCCATGGAAGGGTCGATCTTACCTAGGGGGGAATCAGAAAAGGCTCCATGGACGAAGTAGTGTTTGAGGTGGGCTTAGAAGGGTGATGGGAAGTTCTTTAGGCTGACATGGAAGGGGAGACTGAGGCAGGCTGGGTGAGATGCTAGAAGGTCGTGAGCCATAGTCAGTCCAGGGCGCATGACAGTGAGCAGGGTAGGGAGTAACAGAGGAGGAGGGTCACTGGGCTCTCAGAGGAGAGGAAGAGTGAGGGCAAGGCTTTTTGGGGTGGTGGGCTGAACAGGGAGAGGGACGGGGGAGGAGAAGCTTCTGGGTTAGAGGGAAGGAGAGGTGGCTGCTGAACGTCATTGCCCTGGGACTGTAGTATCTGAAAACCACGCAGGGTGAGGGGAGCCCAGGACTGTTTCTGCAGTTCCTGCAGGAATGTGGTGTGGTGTGCGGGGCCCAGGGGACTGCTCACAACTCAGTTTGGAGCCCCTACGGGGGATGGGGTTGAGGGAGAGATTCGGGGGGGGGGGGGATGGCGGCTGAGGCCTTGGGCGTGGGTCGCTTCCGGTGGGAAAGTGGCTGCTCGGGAGCATGGTGGCAGCTGTGCAGAGATCTTCCTTCCCCGGGGGGGCGGGTGGAGGAGGGCCGAGATGAGCAGTTCCTAGGCTGCCATGGCCTTGGACGAGGGCGAGAAATCGTGAAGGAGTCATGGCCGTTCTTCCCCTTTCTCAACCTCCATCCCCTCCTTGGGGTCAGACAGACTGGGATGGAATCCTAGTTCTTCCTCTTCACAGCTCTGTAGACTTGGGCACATGACTCTGAGACCCAGTCCTCACATCTGTGGAGTGGGAAGAATTGAGTCTTCCTTGCGAGGAATTGTGAGGATTAAAGTAAGTGAATATATGACAACAGATAGCACAGCGCCTGGCATGCAGTAAATAGCCAATAAGTCAGAGCTGCTCTCATAATCGGTATTATTTTCCTGGAGGAAAATACCTCCCTTCCTCCGGTCAAGTGGGGGCACAGCCCTCCTCTCTTACCTCATCGCTCCGGGGGGCTTCCACCCTGACACCCCCTCTTTGCCTAGCTCATGGCCCACTCACATGGGCACAGCGCCAGCCAGGTTTGCCCTGGCCCTTTGGCCTCCACGAGCTCCCTCCCCAAAGTGGGGCCAGCCTGCCATCTGGTAGGGCAGTGGGGAGCCAGCCCGTGTGTGTGTGTGTGTGTGTGTGTGTGCGCGCGCGCGCGCATGTATGCGTGCACGTGTGTGGCTGGCCAGAGCATCAGACCCAAGTGCACAACCCTCCTGTTTGCGGGGAAGAGATGGGGGTGACTTTTGAGAAACCAGAGAGGCCTCCTATTTGCCAGACACCTGGTGTGGGTCTGACACCCGCCCCAACATGCGCACGCACATGCACACTCACCCCCACGCCTGCTCTCTCTGGAGCCCCCTCCCTCTGTTTCACAGCCTCCCCACACTCCTCACTGGCAAAGCCCCTCAAATGCTCACTTTGGGGGCTGGTAGCTGTCGCCTCGGAATCAGGACCTGGGAATGTTACTTAGAAATGGTGCAGGAGTCGAGGAGACTTCTGTTAGGCTGAGATGATAATTGTGCTATTTAAAGCTGGCCCTGGAGCCAGAAGGAGCCAGGTGTCCCTGCGTGGCTGCCCTAGAGCTGCCTTCTGCTCTCCATGCTGCACCAGCGGGGCCAGGGTGGGGGGGCCCCGGCCAGCCATCTCGGGGCGTCTGCCTGGCAGCACCCTCGGGCTCGTCCTCAGCCTGCTCTCCACGATGCCATTTCACTAGGGGAGGCAGAGTGGCTCCCTGGCACCTGGCTGGGAGGGAGGCTGGGAAAGGGATGGTGGCAGCCAACCTCTCTGTTGCCAGAATGATCAGGAGGATTTGGGGAGGCCAAGTTGGACCCAATAGCTAGCACATTACCGCGGGCGGCCTGAGGTCTGTTCTCCCTTCCTGAGAACTTCCCAACCCCTTCCCTGTAAGGAGTTAGCACCACCCCTCCCATAGGCCTGCCTTTGCCCACCACTCATGGTCGTTCATGCGCCCCTGTGATCCTGCACTGCTTTCTGCTTTCCCAGCCTCTGGTTATCTGTGATCTCCTCCCTCGAGGGTGGGCAGAACAAGGGTCGTGGGTTCCATCTGACAGCAGAGCTCCCAGTAGGTGGTGACAAGCCCAAGGTCATCCAGCTGATCGGTGGCAGAACTGCAGCCTAGGTGTTCAGAGTCCCAGCTCTACACTACACTGCGGGATGCCTGGGGATCTTTGGGCTGAGGCTGCTCCCAGGCCCCTGAGTTCCTGAGCACGCTATCCTCTTCTCCAAAGGACACATTCTGCCACAAGGGGCCCCTTCCCCAGCCTGGTCTTCACTCCTGCTCTCTCATTTTTTCCTGGGGTGGGATGGGGGAGTGGGAGGAATGAGGGCCCGGCTGCTGATGAGCTTGGAGAGGTCTGGGGGGGCCATCGTGGCGTTCAGCCTCACAGATCGGAGCATTCAGGGTGAAGGGTCCTGGACACAGTGGGTGGGAGAACTGGAGGAATTGCTGATATCAGCACCAGTGAGTTACCAGTCCTGGCAAGACTGGGCTGGCAGCCCCTCCTGTCCACTCCCTGCTGCTCTGTGGGGCAGGGATGTTGAGGTAGGGAGGGTGCAGACAGGGTGCTACTTTTCACCTCTGTCGTTTGCTGGGACCCTGCCCTCCACAGTGGCTGTCCAGCTTGGGGAAAGGATGCTCTGGGTTAGTGTCTGTGTCTAGTCTGTCTGGGAGCATGTGTGTGGCCGCACGCGTATGTCCCAGGTCCCCAGGGTTCTGCGTCTGCCTGTATGCGTGTGTGGGCGCACCCCCGTGCCGGCCTGAACTCCTGGGCCCTCTGGGAAGGGCTGTGGGGGTGAGCTCAGGAGTTCTCAAGCTGGTGCTCTAGCTTGTGTCGGATCCAGGCCCACATTCCTCCCCAGCCTCCCTCCTGCTGCTCCCATTTTGCCTGGATCCTGAGTAC
>NC_058408.1:26954346-26958679 GCF_002201575.2 Neomonachus schauinslandi | reverse complement strand
GCGGCTGGGAGGATGACAGGTTCAGGTGGAGGAGGCTTGACCCTTCTCTGGTTCCCCTGCTGGGCTCAGCCCTGCCACAGGCTGGGGGCTGCCCAGGGTCTGACTCCTCACGTTCGGTCCCGATACCTCCTGTCCCCTCCCTGACCGTCCCAGCCTGCCTGTTGCCCGGTCGGCCACCTGCGGGGTGTCCCTGTGTCTCCCAAATGGGGAGAGGAGGGAAGGGAGGAAAGCACCATTTATGGAGCATCTCCTGTGTGCCCAGGGCTGTGCTGGTGGCCTTTCATCCTGTTTCTCATGCAGCAGGAGCTCTGAAGACAGCTTCCTCTGAAAACTGATCAAATGGTGGCCTTCCAGCTGTGGCCAGGGGGGTTGGAGGGAGATGGCAGGCAGAGAAACCCCCAGCTGCAGCCGCCTTCCCCAGCACACCTTCGTTTGCTCTGATCACTGGGCTTCCCTGTGCCAGGCTCAAGGAGTCGCATGAGCCAGACTGTGCACACACTAACCACCCTAGCTGGTGACAGCTGGCAGTGCCGGCAATGGACAATTACACAGAAGATGCCCAGCCATGAGCTGGGGCCCGTGCACATCAGGAGAGTGACACCCTGTACCCCCACATGACCCCAGGTTCCTTCGCATCATTCAGTTCCTGCTCCAACACAGAGGTGGTGGGCCATGAATTCAGCATGGAAGCCTGCTCTTTACCCGGTTTCAGGAGTGGGGATGATTTGAGCCAGAGCCTCTTTTCCAAACGATGGGCATGGAGCAGGTCAGGGCTGTCTGCCACCCCAAGGTCCAGCCCATGCCTTTCCAAGGAACCAGACTGTGTCAGTGGTCAGGGTAGGAGCCACCCTGCTCCTGTTTCCTATGACCCTACTAGCCCACCCGGTGTGGACTCCCATCCACGAAGAGCCCTTTAACCCTTTCTGTGCTTACCTGGGCCTAAGTGTGGGGGAGAAGGCCATGGTGGGGGCAGAGACCCTATTCCCCCGCCCCCGACTTTCCCACCCCGTGGTCTCAGGAGGACTCTGGGCAGCCTGCTGGCTGCTCCCTTGCCACTGACTGAATCATTTCTATATTTGGCCAGTGAGGCACGTGGGTGGGGAACCACTCCACTGCGGCTGCACTTCTGACAGCTGGGGGTGGGGAGAGCGGGAGGCAGAGGCTACGGCAGGCAGCGGGCTTGTGCATTCCTTGGGAGAAGTAAGGAAGGCGCCGTCTGAGTGAGTAAGCCTGGAGCAGGGCCATGTGCCAACACCTCCCTCTCCTCCCCCACCCGCTGGTCCAGGTCCTGTCTCCTGCCCCCACCCCCGCCCCTGGATGCCCTTCTCTACTCAGCTGGTCCTCACGGCAGGCTCTTCTTCCACAGACCGCTGCCCTCCAGCAACGATGGGTGTCGCTAGACCCAGCTGGGACTCGGCCAGGCTCCAGCACTCAGCCTAAGCGAAGGGCCCTCTTTCAGCCTTGCTCCATCTGCCTGTCATGGCCACACTCAGCTGCTGCCCGCTCGTCTGGGGACATAGGGCACCCAGCCCCAGCCCTGAGAGGTTAAGCCAGGCCCTCTGGCTCCATTCCACAGGGGCGCCCCGGGCACCAGGCCCCTTTCAGAGCAAGGGCAACTGATGCCATGGGAGAAGCCCCTGCCCACCTGTCCACTCGCCTGGCGCTGCCCGCTCTGAGACCCATGCACTGGGTCCCCCTGGACGTGCCAATCCTGTGAACTCCTCCCCTGTCCCCCGACGCTGAGAAGGCCCTGCCCACCCCCACCATGTGTGAGGTGATGCCCACAATCAATGAGGGGGACCCCCTGGGGCCCCCCCACGGCGCCGACGCTGACGCCAACTTTGAGCAGCTGATGGTGAACATGCTGGATGAGCGGGAGAAGTTGCTGGAGTCCCTTCGGGAGAGTCAGGAGACCTTGGTGGCCACGCAGAGCCGGCTCCAGGACGCCCTGCATGAGCGGGACCAGCTCCAGCGCCACCTTAACTCCGCCCTCCCCCAGGTAAGGCCACATTGTCTGCACCTCTCTCAGCCCCTGCACTCTCGCCTAGCCCAGCCCAGTGCAGTGTACTCTGGGCCCTCAGCTTATCTGCATCTATTTGCATATCAACAAATGGAATTCACAGAGCATTTAACTTTCCTTCATCTCCCTACATGGGTCCTTTCCCTGTCAGTCTCAAGCTCCTCAGCCTGGAATTGGCTTCACCTGGAGAAAGGGATGGACTTTGGTGCTGGAAGAAAACTCAGCCATAGCGGCCCACTGCAGTGAGCCCATGTGGCCAGCAGGTGGCACCCTAGACTGGAAAGGCACCTCTGCCTTGCCTGCACCTCATCAGTGCCCTATTCTTGGAGGTGGAGGGTGGGGAATCAGAGGGTGGAAATGGAGAAGCCTTAGGAGATCATCTAGTCCACCAATTATTGCACAGATGGAAAAAGCAAGAGGCGTTGCATAGAAAATTCTAGGCAGAGTTGAATCTAGAAGCCAGGTATCTTGACACCTGTCTTGCCCTCCTTAACACTACTGCTAGCAATGATAGTCACTGTTTCTGTGTGTTTTCTGTGTACTAAGCACTTTGTGAGCAGTTTACCTTGCTAAATGCTCACAGCAATGACGTTGGGACTATTACCACCATCATCTCCATTTTACAAATGATGGAAGATGGGGTGCCTGGGTGGCTCAGATGGTTAAGCGTCTGCCTTCGGCTCAGGTCATGATCCCAGGGTCCTGGGATCGAGTCCCGCATCGGGCTCCCTGCTTGGCGGGAAGCCTGCCTCTCTCTCTCTCTCTCTCTCTCTCTGTCTCTTATGAATAAATAAATAAAATCTTTAAAAAAAAAAAACCAAATGATGGAAGATGATGCTTGAGGAGATTAGCCAGTTGCCCATCTTGTGTGTGTGTGTATGCAGGAGGGGGTTGCTGCTGGGACCGGGGAGGCAGCCGTGAGGAGCCACACACCTGCCTTTTCCCCACATGAGGGGAGAAGAATCAGGGTGAACCCAGGTGGGCTGCAGAAAGCTCCTGCCCAAGGCTCAGAAGTTGTGGGGGTAGAGTCTTGTAATGCTTCATCGACAGGGATATGGAGCCCTGCTGGAGAATGGGGTTCACGATGCCCCGAACAAGCCATAGATTGAAGGAGCCAAGCCCTGCCCTTGGGGCTCACAGACTAGAAAGGAGATAGATAAAAAGCCGAGTGATCGGAAGACCAGGCAGGGGAAGAGAAGAGTGGCCTCAAAGGTTGTTAAAACAGCACTGATGGTAAAAGTCACTTGTGCTAAGTGCTTTCCATACATTGGCTCATTTAGTCATCGTAGCAACAAGGGAGGGAGGCCTCTACTTCTATCTTACAGATAGAGGCGGAGCTTCAAAGAGGCTAGGTAACTCGGCCAAGGTCACACAGCTAACGGGACAGGGCTGGGATTTGATTCCAGCCCCACACTGGGAGCTGCAGGAAGGCAGGGATTATGTCTTTCTTTTTTTTTTTTTTTAAGATTTTATTTATTTATTTGAGAGAGAGAATGAGAGAGAGAGAGAGAGAGAGCACATGAGAGGGGGGAGGGTCAGAGGGAGAAGCAGGCTCCCTGCCGAGCAGAGATCCCAATGCGGGACTCCATCCAGGGACTCCAGGATCATGACCTGAGCCGAAGGCAGTCGCTTAACCAACTGAGCCACCCAGGCGCCCGGGATTATGTCTTTCTTGTCACTGTGTCCCCAGGGGGGAGCACAGGACCTGGTACACGGTCGGTGCTCATAGTACTTGTGGTTGAATGATAGGCTCCTAAGCTGGTGCTCTTGAGCTCTGTTCCAGAGAGTACTTAGAGGAGGGAGACAGCCTTCCATGGGGGAGTCTGGAAAGGTCCCAAGGAGGTGTATCCTTTGAGACAGGCTTTGAAAGATAGATGTGATTTCATCAGGTGGTGACAGAGGGTTGGGCTTTCCAGGGGGAGGTAGCCCACTGAGCAAAGGTGTGGAATCAGGACGGCTTGCTGGTGATTGGACATAGCAGGTGACCCAGGTTGACCAGGTCTTAGGATGTATGAAAAGGAACCATGAGAGAGAAACTTGACAACCAGGATAGGAAGCTTCTATTCAACATTGTGGACAACGCCGTGCTTTGGGAGACTGTCCTGGCAGCAGTGTGTCAGATGGGCGAGAGTTGGGGAGGAGGCAGATGTCCTGGGGTGGAGAGCCCGGTGGGGGGGAACAGAGCACAGGTCCTTTGGTGGGGGCGTCATGGTGTGGGGCTAGGGGCGTGCCGAGTCCTGTCTCTGGGTATAAGTGTGTGTGTGCATGTGAGAGAGAATGTGTGTGTGAGCGAGCGTACGTGGTGTGTGTGTG
>NC_058408.1:26769274-26954336 GCF_002201575.2 Neomonachus schauinslandi | reverse complement strand
TGTGAGAGAGAATGTGTGTGTGAGCGAGCGTACGTGGTGTGTGTGTGAGAGAGAGAGAGAATGTGTGTGAGTGTAAGCGAGTGTATGTGGTGCGTGTGAGTGGGTGTGTGAGAGAATGAGTGTGTGTGCGTGTGAGAGAGAATGTGTGTGTTTGTGGTGCGTGTGTGCGTGTGTGTAACCTGAGGAGTGGAGCAGCACTGGGGCTAGGCCTGGCTTTCTGGGGGTGAGATGTTTGGCCTCCTTTGGCCATGGCCTTGACAGAAAGGCAATAATCAAAGAACAGGGTTAGAGGTCTGAGGCTTCTCAGGCTCTGGCATCCCTGGGTCCCTTGGCCCCTTCCCACAGCCCTTCTTGTCCTCTCTTGCCCGATCTGGAGCGATAAGAGGGGGTTGCTTTGGAATTCTTCCTTCAGTCATGAGTCCTTGGTGGAGGAAGGAGGCTTCAGTTAGGAGAGGACTGCAGCCACCGTTCAGTCACTCCCAGACCCTGGGCATCCACAGAGTTTGGGCCACGTCTCTGAGAACTTTTCTGGGATGCGGTGATGTCTGCTTGAATAAATAGGATACGATGGACCTGGAACTGTGGGGCCAGCCTCTCACCCTTGTACGCTGGTCCTGACTGAGATGGGGTGGGCTGGAAACGTGTCTCTGCGTGTCTGGGCCTGACAGTGTGGGAGCAGGGCTCCTCGAAGGGACACTGAGCATGGGTACTCGGTAAGGCCAGAGCAAGTGCCCTGGCATCAGGCACCAGGATGCAGCCCTGGACTAAGGAAGCGGGGATCCCTGGGATGTGGGCTAGACCGGGCAAGTCCGCAGGCTCCCTTGCTTTCACGTACGTGGGTCCTTATTTCACCGGCCACCTGTAGCTTGCAAAGCCCTGGGGAGGGTGTGGGAGGGAGCTCCCTGGGGCACTCGCTTCAAAGCCGCCTCTCTTCCTTGTCTAATATCCACCGGTCTCTGTCGGGACCTCACCACCCCAAACCAGAGGTGAGACTCCCCTCCATCTGTTTCTAAAGGATAATGTCATTAAACAGAAATACAAACTAGGGGAAAAGATCTAATTGGGTTATATTGTTGGCTTGAGGGGGAAGGGGCTGCAGAGCAGATTCGGTGACTCTCTCACTCTTGTTTCCACCTCTGTCCCCTTGTACCCTAACACACACTTGGAGTGCATGGAGGACCCAGAGATGGGGACCCCTCTGGGGGCACACATGTTAGCTGCGGCTTGTAGCCCTGCAATATGGATGGGTGGGGGCTGTTCTGGGAGCAGGTGCCAGAAGTAAGGGATGCGTGAGAAGATCCCACCACTGATGTGGGCATGCAGGACACTGGTCAGGGGGCAAATCCCCGAGCACTCAGGGGCCTTGGGGGTTTTCAGGAATTTGCCACCTTAACCCGGGAGCTGAGCATGTGTCGGGAACAGCTTCTAGAAAGGGAGGAAGAGGTATCAGAGCTGAAAGCAGAGCGGAATAACACAAGGGTAAGTGGGGTGACCTGGTGTGTGTGTGTTGGGGGGCGAAGCCCCTGACCAAGGGCGTGGCCAGGGCTCATCCCAGGCCCCATGCTGACCTCTTCCTGTCTTATGTTCTGGGGTCGGTGCTAGGTTTTTCCACCCGTAGATGGGGGTAGCCCTGGGAAGGTCGGGGTCCTAGGACAGAGGCCAGGGCCACTGGCTTGGGGAAGGTATTCAGTTGGAGCAGCGGCAGTTTACCAGCATGAAGCATTTCAATATTTTAACAACGGTGCGCACGGCCCCACTCAAGGCTCCTCGGCGGTCACGTGGGCCCTGCTTCCAGCCCCTGGGGCACGTACTCACAGCCCTCCCTCTTGCCCTGCCCCCCGCCCTGCCAGTTGCTTCTGGAACATCTGGAGTGCCTGGTGTCCCGCCATGAGCGGTCGCTGCGGATGACTGTGGTGAAGCGCCAGGCCCAGTCGCCTTCAGGGGTCTCCAGTGAGGTGGAGGTGCTGAAGGCCCTCAAGTCGCTGTTCGAGCACCACAAGGCCCTGGATGAGAAGGTAGCCGGCGGGGCCCGCCGCTTGGCCCACCCCACCATCCAGCCTCCCCTCCGTGTGTCCCTCCTCGGCGATTTCTGCACCCCGTGTTGAGGGAAAACTGCCCTCTAGCTTCGCAACTGGCCCCTCCTCCCACCGGCCTAATTTCCAGGTCCTCCTGTTAGGTTCCCGCTCAGAGATGTGCCTCTTGGCAGGCCCCTCTCTTTGCCTTATGCCTCAGTGCTGGTAGATCAAGCCAGGCTCCTGCAGCTTGAGTCCCGTGGGGTCCCTGTGTCTTCCTCCATCCCCCCCTTCCCTCTGGCAGGTGCGGGAGCGGCTCCGGGCGGCCCTGGAGCGAGTCACCACTTTGGAAGAGCAGCTCGCCGGGGCCCACCAGCAGGTAAGCTGCCTACCCACCCTCCACCTGCAGACTGCAGCTCCCGGTAGCCAAGGAGGGTTCACTGCTTTGCCCCACTCTGTTGTGCATTGGATTTCTTCCCCGGTCATGGCTGGAGACCGCTAGGCAACTCGAGGCTGGGAGGAGGCAGGGGACTCAGAAGGGTCTGGAATAAACAGGAAGTTCTCTTCTCTTTGACTCACTGCCCTGGGCGCTGTGCCCCACAGGTGTCTGCCCTGCAGCAGGGGGCCGGGGTTCGGGAGGGAGTGGCAGAAGAAGAGGGGACTGTGGAGCTGGGACCGAAGCGCCTGTGGAAGGTGGGTCACGGGGACCTGCGTGGCAGGGGCAGGGTCGCCCCCAGACGGGACGCAAGGGCCCCACCCTGAATTCGTTCAGGCGAGCAAATGCTTGAATGAAATTTGGGGCTTTCTCCAATATTCCAATGTCTCTTTCCTTCTTTCCCCCACCCCATCTGCGAAGAAATCGGCAGATATTTTGTGTGTGTACCCCACATGCTGCTAGGCACGTAATATGTCGTCCACTTGAAGGTTAGGCGCCATCTACCTTGTGTGTCAGCGTCAGGCCAGATCCCTTTTCTCTCCCCGAGCCTTTGTTCCCTTAGTCACGCCCTTTCCTGGGTTACAAGATTCTGAGACAGCAGGTAAACTAGAAACTACTGTTTTTCAAAAGAAACGCAGGGGAGCAAGGGTGTTTTGTTTGGTCCCCGTCTGGAGCGAGCTCCTGGGGCCCAGAGGAAGGACGGTGGCGCTGGAGGTGTGTGCGGACTTTGGAGGCGGAGCTGTGATCTGCTCTGGGTGTGCCGTCCCTGGGGTGGGCCAGGGGCGCGGGCTGCCCTGGGCCCCGATGACTGACTGATGGCTCACTGTCCCTGGAGGATGACACGGGCCGGGTAGAGGAGCTGCAGGAGCTCCTGGAGAAGCAGAACTTTGAATTGAGCCAGGCTCGGGAGCGACTGGTCACCCTGACGGCAACAGTGGCCGAGCTTGAGGAGGACCTGGGCACGGCCCGCCGGGACCTCATCAAGTCGGAGGAGCTGGGCAGCAAGCATCAGCGGGACCTCCGGGAGGTGAGCTAGGGCCCCGGCCTGCCCCCATCTGGTTGCATGTGGGCACTCAGCACTCCGGAGGGCAGCTGCTAGGATGCCCTAGGTCTGGAGGGAGGGCCAGGCCGGGGCTGGGGAGCTTAAGACTGAACACTGGGGTCCACTGTGCAGAGGAGTAGCGGGAGGGCTGGGTCAAGGTCAGAAACTGGCAGGGAGGCATGGGGAGGATACAGGCAGCCAGGCGTTGGTGGGGAGGTGCCGGCAGGATGGGGGCAGGGAGAAGCTGATGCCCTTCCCTCCCGTCCCCTCTTCTCCTGCCCTAGGCTCTGGCTCAGAAGGAAGACATGGAGGAGAGAATCACAACACTAGAGAAGCGCTACCTGGCTGCACAGCGCGAGGCCACTTCCATCCATGACCTCAATGACAAACTGGAGAATGAGCTGGCCAATAAGGAGTCCCTGCACCGCCAGGTAACTCCTCCCGCTGGTGTGGCGGCAGGCACTGTACTTGACCCTGGCGGTCCTGATGATCGTGCTGGAACCTTCCCTTGGTGGCCCAGGAGCCCCGGGGGTCCTGCAGGTCACCTTGGGAAAGGGGAGGCCATGCATCATGGGCAGCCAAGAACCAGGTTGTCCTTGGCTCGTCTGGCCTGTCACCTGCTCCCTCCTGAGGCGGGGCCAGGAGGTGGGGGAGGTTTTGGGGCTCCCTCTTGACTCTTGGCGGCCCCCCCCTCCACGGTGCCAGTGTGAGGAGAAGGCCCGGCACCTGCAGGAGCTACTGGAAGTGGCAGAGCAGAAGCTGCAGCAGACGATGCGCAAGGCCGAGACGCTGCCGGAGGTGGAGGCCGAGCTGGCTCAGAGGATTGCAGCCCTCACCAAGGCAAGTGGGCCCAGAGCCCCGGGATCTGCCTCTGTGTCTGCTTCCTGAGCTCTTATGGAGCCAGGCAGTGCGTGGAGAGAGTGGGAGGCACGCAGGGCTGGGAGCCAGGAAACTGCCTCTCACCGCATGACTCCGGGAAGCACCCTGTCTGTGTCTGTCTGTTGGAAGAGTAATCCCTGCCCTCATCACCCCTCAGCAAAGTGACGGTCTCCTGAGGAGGGCTGCAGAAGTCCACGGAGAAGTAGACGAGACTTTGCCGAAGCAAAGTGTTTTGATGATCATTTACACTATTGTGTTAATACTAGCTTTTGTTGGGGGCTGGAGTGGAAAAATTAGGACTTTCATCTCTGGAAAGATGAAATCCAGGAGGAGATAGGATCAAAGTGGGTGGGGGGGTGGCAGTGGGAGCGCAGGCTGAGCATGCCTTTCTCCATCAAACTGAAGGGTTCTGGATCTAGGGACCAACTCTGGTTGCTTGAAGGCTGCAGCTTTAGGATTAATAAAAGGGAATAGATTTGTACCTGATGGATAGTTAACTTTATGGAGGAGTAATTTCTAAGAGGTAGGCAGGCTGAAATCATTGTTGGAGCTGGAAGAGCTGGGTAAATGCACGCACCTAGACATGCGGTGGGCTAATCAAGAGCATTTAGGAGTGTTTGCAGTGGGTTGGATGCTTTCAGGGGGGCCTCACGTGGGGTCACCATAGCTACCCTCCCCCGACCCATGGAGAGAAGGAAATCAGCAGTGGGTAAGCAGCAGGCCCCGGAGCCTCTGGAGGATAGAGGCTGGCCGCTTTGAGTATGTCATCATCTCTATGATGATAGGGTTAGACTTGGCGGTGTCAAAGGTCTTTCTCGCTCCTAGGGATGCAGTGCTGGGTTTAAGTGCGCTAGAGGATGCCACGTGTGGGATGCTGAGCCGTCAGCTTTCATATCTCCCCATACTGACAGGAAGGGATGGGCTGAAGTGATTCAGATGTTCAAATGAGTCATAGTAGGGGGCTTTAAGGAGGGATTTCCTGACTGTAGGCTGTGTGCTAGTCTGGAATATCTTGCCAGCTGAGACATGGGCTTTCCATCTCTGGAGACAAGTGAGTGGAAGGGAGCCCACTCTGCCTGGGTGGGTAATAACCATGGCTAGCATTTGCTGAGTGTTTATTGCGTCCTAAGTGTTTGCCATGGATTATCTCATGTAGTCCACACAGTGGTCCAATGGGCATAGGGGCTGTTACTATCCATATTTTACAGTTGAGGAAACTCAGGCACATAGAGATCCAATAACCTGCCCGACGTCACACACAGGGGAAGAGAGGGAGCCGGGATTTGAACCCAGGCAGTCTGGCTTGCATTCATATTAAGTGCAGGTCCATCTACCTGGAGGCATAGAGGAGATTTATGGTAGCTCATGCTTTCAAGTGGAGATTTTTTCTGGATGTGGGGAGTCCATTGGGCTGCCAGCTCCAGGATGTTTTAAGGCAGGCCCTGAGCAGGAAGAACACTTGGCAGGGAGGAGAGAGTGCTTGGGAAGAAGGGCAGTGGTGGTGGCAGTTCTGCTCCAGGGTGAGAGGCCGAGGGCTGGGCTTCGTTGGTACTGAGGCCCTGAACCCCGAAGAGCCCCCTGGCACAGGGTGTGTGGGATGCGGGGCCTGAGCAGGAGGGCAGGGGATCTACAGGCCACACTGACCTGTGCCCACCTCCAGGCTGAAGAAAGGCACGGCAGCATTGAGGAGCACCTGCGGCAGCTGGAGGGGCAGCTGGAGGAGAAGAACCAGGAGCTGGCGAGGGTGAGAGCACCGCGCTGGGCTCTCAGGCCCCCTCCTTGTCCCCAGGGCAGCCTCCCAGGATGGCGTGTGGACAGGCCTAAGAAGAGTGGGAGCTGGGAGGGGCCTGGCCAGGGACAGAGCCATAGAGGGGCTGTAGGAGGTGGTCCGGGGAGCTGGAGAGAGGGGCTCCGGGAGGTCGAGTAGGGGACAGGTGAGTGGGGTGCAGCCAGGCGGGAATGCGCGGCCCTGGGGTGACCTGGGACCAGGTGTGCCGGCTCTGCAGGTACGCCAGCGGGAGAAGATGAACGAGGACCACAACAAGCGGCTGTCAGACACCGTGGACCGGCTGCTCAGCGAGTCCAACGAGCGCCTGCAGCTGCACCTCAAGGAGCGAATGGCCGCCCTGGAGGAGAAGGTGCGCTGGGTCGCGGGCCTGGGTGGGCGGGGCTGCCAGGTGGGCGGGGCGAGGGTGTGGGTGTAGCCGAGGGGAGGAGTTGGGATGCGAGAGGTTAGTCAGGGGCGGGGCGTGTCTGGGACGTAGACCTGGGTGGACGGACCTGGGGAGGCTGGAGAAGGGAGGAGCAGGAGGGGTGAGGAGGGGCGGGCTGGCCTGGAGAGTGGGGGCAGGGAGGGGAAGGCGCGGGCCGGCGCCGGAGTAGAGGAACCGGGGCGGGGTCCCTAGCTCCCAGCTGTTCTCCCCCAGAACACGTTGATCCAGGAGCTGGAGAGCTCCCAGCGGCAGATCGAGGAGCAGCACCATCACAAGGTACCCAGCTGCTGGGCAGCCCGCCGGCCTGGGAGGGCCGGGCTTGCGGTGAGGAAGGAACATGCCTGTGTTTCATGCAGCTGCTCTGACACCCAGCACCACGCTAGTCTGTGTACAGACGTGATTTCGCTGATCCTCGCTAGCGCCCGGCACGGTGGATGCATCGCCACCCACATGTAAAGAAGAAACGGAGGCCATAAGCATAGGGCATAGGGTGGGCAGCAGAGGCAGGGCCCAGGGCACGATTTGTTGGGGCCTCAGGCCAGGTGAGGCAGGAGACGTCCGGTGATTCTGAGGGGACTCGTCACTGGTCCTGCCTCAGCCCCGTCTGTGAGGTCTGGGTGGGCACCCTGCTCCCCTCAGCTGCCCAGCCTCCGTCGCCATGCATTTGTGTGGTGGTGAGGGCTCAGCAAGCCCTATTCCAGTAGCATCCTTACCAAGACAGACCCTCTCCTGGCCCTGCCCCTCTGCCTGCCCGCTGCCCACCCTTCTGCTCACTTTCCAGTTGGACCTCTTCTCTCGGTGTTGTCTGTAGGCCTGGCCGGGGGCCCCTGGCTTTGGACTTTGCACTACATTCTTCTGCTTCTCCCCAACTCTGCTGTCCTCTTTGTCCCTCTCTCCTCTCTCCGCCCCTCCCCGGCCCCACCCCCACCCCGGGTCTGCCTGGCACAGGGCCGCCTGTCTGAAGAGATTGAGAAGCTGCGCCAAGAGGTGGACCAGCTGAAGGGTCGAGGGGGGCCGTTTGTGGATGGCGTCCACTCCAGGTACTGGAGCGCGGGAGGCTGGGCGTGCTGGGATGGGGTCCTGGATGGACCCTGAGGAAGGAGACTTCCTCCCACCAAAAGACCTCCCAGGACCTCAGGGTCCTCCTCCTATCCAGGGTGGGACACTGAGGCTCCCAGAACTTGGTCAAAGTCACCTAGCTCACTTGGGCAGCATAGAAGGAGCACTTGTCCTCTGAGGGATGCTGAGAGGCAAGTAAAGACGGGATGCTCCTTCCCCAGAGCCATGGGACACAGGCCGTGCTTCCTGATTCCTTGACAGAGGACATGCCCTTGAGAGGGGTCTGCTGAGTTACATGCTCACCTATTTCCCACAGGACTTGCTCACCTATGTCCCACAGGACTTGCTCATGGAGAGTGTCTGGTTCATTCTAGTTCCTCAGAGATACCATCTTTAGGGCTCTGGAGGATTGTTGCCTGAGAGTTAAGGACCGTGTAGGTTCAGGCAGCAGGCAGTGGGCAGAAAGGCAGCACGAGAGACTGACATGAGGCATCCAGAACTTCCTCACAGTTGGAAGTTGAGAGGCCACATCATGGTTGTGACCTCCCTTTTTCTGAAAACATTGTAAGAGATGGAGAGTGGCGCTTTTCACCTACTGCTGGAATTAGGTCCATGTTTTAGGGAACTTCTGGATTTTTCTCCACATTCTGTGAAGTAATTGACATTGAATGCAGACCTCAGTCCTGCCGCCACTTCTCTGCCCAGAGAGGCAGGGTGAAGATTGAGGATACTAGTGGGAAATGCCCCTCAAGGTTCATGGCTCCTGGCTGTTTTCTCTCCAAACCAAAGTCTCACAGAAGGGAGTCTTTGAGGTTCCCTTCAGTCATGCTCTTGCTATGTCAGGGCAATAGGGATCCATTTCCCTGAAGAGAGGTTACAGGAAATGTCTACATACACATTTGTATGGAGGGGTAGGGCTTGCATTAGGGGAAGGGACATTGAACCTGAAGAAGAGAAGCCTGTGGGTGTCTGGGGTGGTAGAGACTTAAGTACCATCTTCAAGTTCATCAGGAATTATCGTTTAGGACAGCATGGAGAGAAGCAGGGAACAGAGACAGGGAATAGTAGTTGGGATCCCTCTGATTTCTTCCTTTCCATAGGTTTCTCCAAAGAGAACCCCCCCACCCCCCAATGAATACGACTCATGACTCAGAGTACACCAAGCTATTTCCCGCTGCTTGCTTTCCTTAATGGTTGAGAATTCTTGGCTTTGACCATAGAAAGACTGGACCCATCATGGAATTGGGACTGAGTTGGAGGAGAGAAGAGGGGGATAAGCAGAAACTCCCTTTTCCCTGCTCCATTTCCCTTATCCATTGTAGGCTTGCCCTGTCCCTTTGCCCTGGGCCCCTCATGGTGTCCAAACTGGGAAGCATCATAGGGAAGAAGTGTCACTAGGGGAGGCTTCCAGACATTCCAGAGCATCATTACTGGGATTCTAAAGTCTCAGGTTTGGAATAAACCCAGGGGGCATCTAAGTGGTTTTTCTAGCCCATGTCTCTGATAGAGTGTCAGGGCCTCCTGAAGCTTCCTGGGGGAAAGGGAGTCGGCCTGGGTTGAATTTTGGCCAGGAACTCAGTCCAGATTATGGGGAAATCCAAGGAAAGTTGCTGAGGAGAAGACGAAGAAACAAAGACCCTAGAGATTAAAAGGACCTTTAGAGACCCGCCCTTGCAAAGTCCCTCAGTGCCCGGAGCTCTCCAGCACCATTCTTGTCGGACGGCCGAGAGGAGAGCCGGGGTTGAATGCCTCTGATGGAGAGCTCAGCTCTTTAAAAGCCACCAGTTGCATCATAAACCAAATCTTACCATCCGAAGGTGCTTCTTACGTTAAATGGAAAGCTGCTTCCCTAGAACGTTCTCCCCTGGATCATTCTGATCCCTGGGGCACCAGAGAATAAATCGAATCTCTTGTTTACACGGCAGCCCTTAAACCATTTCCAGTAGCTTTCTGCCAGCTAAGACTTCTCTTCGCCAAGCCAAAGATCCCTTAACTCTTTGGACCTTGGGTGTGAGATGGGGCTCTCAGTCCTCAGGGCTGGTCTTTTCTCCCCGCCCCCGCACCCCCCCTCAACCACTCAAGGTCGCACATGGGCAGCGCAGCGGATGTGCGGTTCTCCCTGAGCACAGCCACCCACGTGCCCTCAAGCCTGCACCGCCACTACTCAGCTCTGCGGGAGGAGTCTGCCAAGGTGAGGGGTGGAGGGGTGAGTGTGGAGGGGTCTCCCCGGGGAGTTTGGGGTCAGTTCGGCCGCGTGCCTGGCTCCAGTTTCACAGACGGCTGGTGTGCGGTGCAAATCCCCCCCCCCCCCGTGTGGACAACAGCTGCAGCCCTGGGGTTGGGGCCATTGTTAGCTGCAACAGCTGTGCCCCCTCGCCTTGGCCTCCTGGTGGGCAAGTGGTGGGGCTGGCGGGCGGCCAGCCAGTCCCTGAGGCCCTACTGAAGCGTGTGCACGTGTGCCTGGGGGTGCAGGCGTGTGTTTCTGGCCGTCAGGGTGGGAGATGCAGGGGTGAGATGGAATTGGCCAGCTTTCTGGAACACAAGCTGTGGTTTATGGGGGAGATGAGAAGGGATGGCAGGTTTAAGTGGCCCTGGGGAGATGGCACCTGAAGTTTTCTGAGAAGCAGCTTTGCGTTCCTGCTGAGACTGCCTGGGGGGCTGGGAGGGGGAGCAGGAAAGTACGGGGCAGAAAAGGACCAAGACCCACCTCATCTTCTATCTGGGGAAATGTGATTCCATTCTAGCACCATAATTGTTAAGCATGCTCTGCCCTGAACCCAGGTCCTCTGCATGCTCTAAGGCACTGCAAGATATGGGTAGAGAAGGAGGGAACTCCTAGCCTGACGGGGGAGGACTCATCTCTGCCCTTAGGAAAGCCCTAGTCTGATGGGGTCACAGTCTGAAGGCATCTCTTTCTCCCCTCACCCTTTCCTCTTTTCGTTGATAAGAACACAGCAGGTGCCCAGGAGCTAGAAAAGAGCCCTAATGGGAAGTTGGGGGTCTGGATCCTAGAGGATGGGGTTAGAGCACCTCTCTATCCCTGGCCCCCCTGCTCTTCTGGCTCGCTCAGCCCACTTCTGTGCTCTTTCCTCTTCTGGGCCTTTATCCACTGAAGAGGTTTGTAGGGTGACTTCTGAGACCACCACTTCTCAGGGTTGGGTACAGGGTCCTGCGATGTGCTGAAACCCTGGGAGACGCAAGACAGACAGGACTGCTTGGCTTCTCTTGTGCCCTGGATCTAGTTACTCTTTGAGAGTTTGTATTCATGGAAAGGGATCGCCTTTGTGTAGTGCCAGATACTGTGCTAAGTGCTTTCCATGCATGTCCTCACTCTGTTCTCACGATTACCTACAACGTAGGTAGGTACTATTACTATCCCCGTTTTACAGATGGAGAAACTGAGGCCCAGAGAGGTTAAACAGTTTTACCTCCGTTGCACAGCTAATAATCAGGTTTCAAAGCAAGGCAGTCTCTTTCTGGAATCTGTTCCTAACCACTCTGCTACCTGGCTCCTTGAATTGGGGTAGTATTTCTTAGACTCTAAAGGGCAAATAAATCACCTGGGAAACTGGTTAAAATGCAGATTCTGAATCAGTAGGTCTGGGGTGGGGCCTGGCAGTTTGCGCTTTTAACGAGTCCCCAGGAGGTGCCAGTGCTGCTGGGATAGGTGGGGAGGGGCCTGCTCCTCAGCGGTCTGGTGTGTCTTATTCCTACTCTTCTCCCCTCCTTTACTAAGGACTGGGAGCCCTCTCCACTGCCTGGGGTGCTGGCCCCCACAGCTGCTCCTGCCTTTGACAGTGACCCCGAGATCTCCGACATGGATGAGGATGAGCCAGGGGGTCTGGTGGGCTCCGTGGATGTTGTCTCCCCCAGTGGCCACTCGGATGCCCAGACCCTGGCCATGATGCTGCAGGAGCAGCTGGATGCCATCAATGAGGAGATCAGGTTCGGGCTGGGGTGGAGGGTCTGGGAGGCACCTTGTAGGACAGGGGCCCCTTTAGGTTCGGGCACTGCAGGACAAATTCTACATGTATCTGCTTGTCTTTTTTAGCTGCACCTCTGAGTGCTCAGTCTAGGGACTCTGTGCGGGGGGGGCATCAGGCCCCATACCGGATGGAGAGGGGTGAGACCTCAGCCTGACTTTTCGGGCTTCATTTCCCCTCCCGGGGCTGGGGAGGCTGTGTTCCTGCAGCTCCTGCGGCTGAGCCTGGAGCCCCGCCGACCGAGACCACGTCAGGGAGAGAACTTTGTAGATGCTCCCGTCGGTCCGCCCCCGCATCTCTGGGGGAGGCAGCATTATTTCCATTGTTCAGCCAAGGGAACCGAGACCAGAGAGTTTAAGGGATTTGCCCGAAGCCCCACAGTAAGTGGCGGGGCCAGGATTCACATTCAGGTCTACACTCTGTGTATTGAAACATTCCTCCCATCCCTAATGAGGTGTCAAACAGAAACCAGTGGCAGGGAAAGCGATCAAGACCTGGACTTTACCCTGACTTTGTAGGAGGTTTGTGAATGTTTGTGACCAGCGTCAAGGAAAAATCTGAGCCAGAGGGCTCAGAGCTTATAGGGCTATATGGGACATCTGGTTCCATGGTTCCCACACTTTTGGATTTCACAGACCAGTTAGAAAGAAAACACACACACGCGAGAGAAGGGTAGTAACCTAGGGCTGCCAACTTTTATTCTGCAAAGGAACCCATGAAAAGTAGCTGCTGTCCCCTATCACAACCATTCCACAAAAGAAAGGGCATTTTAACACCCCTCACGGTGGAAAGACAGACTCTGCATAAAGACAAGTCCAGCTCCTAACGGACAGTTGGCATTGTCACATCAACACATGCGTGTGTGTGCACGTGCGTGAGGCTGCCTACACACGCCCCCCTCCCCCACAGGGTTATCATGGGTTTTCTCATTTTTCATGGAACAGGGAAAACTCCATCAGGGGTCAGCGTCAGTTAAAGACCTGGGTTTGGGGCCGGCTGGCTTGGACATTGCATGGGTCTAGTGGGAAGCTGAGGCCAAAGAGTCTGACTCCAGGTGGCCCGCGTAGTCAGTGGTAGGTCAAGAATTCTGCCTTATAGGATGGTTTGTATCCCACTGACTAAATGCCTCCTTTGTTGAGCTGGAGAGTTTTGTTACGTGAAGTCAGCTAACAAGACAGAGAGAGAAATGTTTCTGAGCTGCAGTGGAAAGATCGAGCTGTGTCCACGAGGCCTTGCGTGTCCCAGCGATGCCAGAAACAGCGCGGCGTTCCCCTGGGCATTGCCTGCTGCCTGGGCTCCCAGAGTGGGAAGTGCGGTGCCGGCCCCTGCCCCCTGCTGGGCCTCGCTGGGGCCAGCGTAACGTCTGGTTTTGCCCGCCTCCCAGGATGATCCAGGAAGAGAAGGAGTCCACGGAGCTGCGTGCCGAGGAGATCGAGACTCGAGTGACCAGCGGCAGCATGGAGGCCCTCAACCTGACCCAGCTGCGCAAACGCGGCTCCATGCCCACCTCTCTGACTGCCCTGTCCCTGGCTAGCGCGTCCCCTCTGCTCAGCGGCCGCTCCACGCCTAAGCTTACCTCCCGCAGTGCTGCCCAGGACCTGGACCGCATGGGGGTCATGACCCTGGTGAGAGCCTTGGGACAGTTGATGAACAACCCTAGTCAACTCTGGGCTCTGCTTTGGGGGCTGGCCGAGGGTTGCTGTGAAGGCTTGGTAGGGCTCACTCCTTCTCAGCTGGGCCTGGCATCCTCTTCCCATGATGTGTGCAGACCCCAGCATGTTAGGCCGCCAACATGTTCTTCTGGCGTGGGCCCGTCATGTCTTCCTCAGCCCTCTCTCTTGGATAAGTGCAGAATGCTTAAGAAACTCACCCCCTGCCCATACCTCTCCCTCTCTTCCAGAGGTGGCCCTGACTTATTTTTCCAGGCCAGCTTTTTTCTGCTGGGGTATTCTCTCTCGGCCTGTGTAAGGCACTGAATCCTATCTTCTCCTCCTAAGACCACCGGGCTCCACTTGGGGTGGACTTTTGGGCATCTGGAGGGTGATGCTGAGCTCACCCTTCACTCTCTCTTCCAGCCCAGTGACTTGAGAAAGCATAGGAGGAAACTGCTGGTGAGTGCTGCCCGATGACCCAGGTACTAATGGGTGAATTCTCCCAGGCCCTTCCCTTTTGGCTTCTCTCCCCTGGCTGGGCCCTTGAGTCTGAGTCTGGGCTCAGAGAGGGCCCCATTCTTCCCACTGCATTTCTCCAAGCTCCTCTGCCTCGACTGGGCTGGGTAGGCAGGCCCCAGATCTCTCCCTCTATCCCCTGACGGCTTCAATGTCTGTTCAGTCGCCAGTGTCTCGGGAAGAGAACCGAGAGGATAAAGCCACCATAAAATGTGAGACTTCTCCTCCTTCCTCACCCAGGACGCTGCGGCTAGAGAAGCTTGGCCATCCAGCCCTGAGCCAGGAAGAAGGCAAAAGGTAAGTGGCATGGCCCCACCTTGAGTCCCTCTACCCTCAAGGTCATCTCATCCCTCCCCCTGCCTCTGGAGGGACGGAGTCTCACCTGTCCAGGTGTCTAAACATCTTGCTTCTCTCTGAAACACTGTCAGGGAAGGACATTCCCATGTGTCCTTTGGTCACCTGCTCTGATCATAATCCGTCCCCCCCCCCCCCGCCACCGCCCAACCTCTGCCACTTACCGTAAGTCCTTCCCGAGGTCTCACTTCCAGGTCTCCTGTTATAATGAAACCATGTTTCTTTTCATTCCACCCCCTCGTCGCCGTCCTGTAGTGCTCTGGAGGATCCGGGCAGCAACCCAAGCAGCAGCGACGGCAGCCAGGACTCCTTGCACAAGGGCGCCAAGCGCAAGGGCATCAAGTCGTCCATCGGCCGCCTGTTCGGGAAGAAGGAGAAGGGCCGGCTAATCCAGCTGAGCCGGGATGGAGCCACGGGCCATGGTGTCTGTCCACGTCCTAGCGAATGGGTGCAAGCAGAGGGGCCAGGGCAGGAGGGAGTCCTGGGATCCGGCCTTCTCTGCCTGCCTCCCAGGGGCCCGTGGGTGGAAGCCACAAGTCAGGCAGATTTCAGCTCCGGAGAGGAGAGGCGAGGCGAGGCGGGTGGTTTGGGTTAGAGCTGTTTCACAGGGCCACGGGCTGCCCCAGGAGTCGCTGGCTCCCACCACTAGAAGCGTCCGGCTGCAGGTGGGTGGCTGTACTTGGAATGCTGTGGAAGGGATTCCTGTACGGAGTGAGAGGTTGGACCTCTGAGGTTTCTTGCAGTTTGAAGGTTTTCTGACGTACCGTGCTCAGGACCTTCAGGAGGAATCTCTGGGTTCTTTCTTGAGGAGAATCGGTTCTTGATTAGAACTTATTTCTAGTACATCAGGTCTCCAGGACGCAACATGTCATAATGGCTTTTGATGGCTTCATAGATATTCGCGGAAATGCTTGGGCAGGAGTAGCATTACCACTTCTGTGCTAATATAAAGTTCTTGTGCGTGCTTGGCGCCTGCCAGGTACACAATGAATGTCAGCCGTCTTCCTCCGCCCTCCCCTATTCCTGCTTTCCTTTCCTTCCTCCCCTCCCTTCCTCCTCTTTGCCTCATCTACCAGTCATTTGTTCAACAGACATTTATTGAGTAACTACCGTATACAAGGCTCAGCGTTGGGTGTTGGAACAATAGGCCATTCCCTCAAGGAGCTCGGTGTCTCCTGGAAAGGGGAAAAAAAAAAAATATATGTATATATATATATATGAAGAGATGATTCCAGAACTGTGTAATGATAGCAGTGTGCTTCAGGTGCTTCTGGAACGCAGAACTCAGCTGTGGAGTGGCAGGGGCACCAGCAGTGCCTTCCTCTGCTAGGCAACCGCTGGGCCGAAGCGGGAAGGCTGCATAGGAAGTGGCCAAGCCAAGAAGAGTTGTGCGTGATGGGACCGGGGGTCTGGGAGAGGCAGGTTCTGGGGCAGGAGCTCTGTACACAATCGAGTCTATTCAGAGCGGGGGAGAGAGAGGCTGGGAGGAGTGGAGGAGTGGCTGTGGACCCTAGGCTGGGCGCCGCTCAGAAGGGCCTTGAGAAGTTCTCCCAAGGCAGCGGGAGCATTGACAATTGCGTGCAGGGGGAGGGCCTGATAGATGAGAAGAAAGGAACCTTTGAACCCAAAGGCATAATTAGACCTCCCTGCACCTCAGAGAAGGTGTGGATCAGAAGCTAGCTAGCTGAGTAAGGAGGAAGTGGAGGAGGAAAGGCACCTCTCGTCTGGGTGGGGAATGAGGTACAGCACCCTGTCCCCAGCCCTCAGGAGCTGACACAGATGGGGCTGGGAGGGGGCCGAGAAGGTCTGATCTGTGGAAGAGGTATTCTGTGGGAAGTCTTAGGATACGCTCCCCGCACCCGGCGGCGCCTAACCCTAAGACAGCATCTCACCTCGGCTTCTGGATCGCCCACACCTACGGCCAGCCGCGCTGTGTGGCGTGCCTGGAACTTGATGAATTCTAAGATGTGGCGCCTGCCATGAACTCCGTAGGGGTCTGGCGTCCTTTTCAGGAGATCCTTAATAGAAGAAGACCGAGCTAGGAATGTTCCCCCATGGGGTTCGTGCAAGTGTGCTCCCTGAGAAAGAGGCCAAGGGGCACGTCTCTCAGTGTGCCTGTCTTCACACCCCCAGCCGGGTCAGGATAATCCTCTCTGAGCCCGGAGCCCACTCATGTCTGGCTCTCCAGGTTTCCTTTGCACCTTGGTTTGGAGGAGAGCTATGTTCTGTCTAGGATTCTGCTGTGAGGGGGTAGGACAGCCTCGGTCCATCTGGCTGGAAAATGCCTCCAGGGTTGAGGCTCCCCTGGGGAGACTCTCTGGGCTAGGGGACCTGTTTGATGCCACTGTGGGGCCACCTGGATGTAGGGACATCGAGCGGAGGCTCTAGGAATAATGGATGGCCCCATCAGGCCTCCTGGGTTGTTAAACATTGAGGAGCCTCCTGTGGGTCTGCTCCCCAACCCTGGCCCAGGCCAAGGGAAGAAAAGGAGAGGGCCTGGCTCACATGTCATCTCTTCCCTTCTAGTTCTGCTAACAGACTCCGAGCTTGGTCTGCAGGAGCCCATGGTGCCTGCCAAGCTGGGGACCCAGGCAGAGAAGGACCGGCGGCTGAAGAAGAAGTAAGAGCCACAGGCCAGGATGGCACCCAGCCCCTCACCCACTGTCCTTCCCTTGGCCTGCCATGGGACTGAGCATTTCTAGGTGCCATGGGACTGAGCTCAGGCAGCCAGAGCCGGATCCAGGCCCTTTCTGAACTGAGTTGGCCTGGTCCCCCTGGGCACAGCAGGGACTAGGAGGTGGTTTTTACTATGACCCAAGGGAGAAGGAGGCTGGGGGACTGTGGGAAGGTGACCCAGGACCTGTGGGTCTCTGGCAGAGCAGACTGAAATGTCTATGGGTCAGGCCATGTGCAAACAAAGTCAGAGCCCCTTGCCCTCTGAGAATGGAGAAGAGTCCTGCCCCATGTCTTGGCATCATACTGCTTCGGGCACGGAGCAGGGGTAGCAGTCCAGTGGTGGGGAGTTGGGCTGTGGGAGTCCCGCTTAGCACAGCCCATGGCCCCAGGAGTAAGCATGGTTGGGAGAAAAGGAGACTAGTGAGTCTGTTCTTCCTCTTCCTGCAAGACACCAGCTGCTTGAAGACGCCCGCAGAAAAGGAATGCCCTTTGCCCAGTGGGATGGCCCTACTGTGGTCTCCTGGCTGGAGGTAAGCCTAGGCAAAGGGAGTCTACTCGGGGGACTGGTGGGAAGGATGTGCAGTGTGGGACGAGGACTCCTCGGGTAGGTAGAGGGGTGGTGTCCCTAGAACTTTCCCAGCTTGTTTCTCCCCTGCCAAGTACACATGTGGCATGCCTAGCATTTAGCCCCGCTCCCTTCCCCAGCAAATGCATGTACCAATTACTGTGGAGGGCAGAATCGATGCCACTTATGGCTGATGCCTCACGGGTAGCTTGGTTTGGGTTAGGGGAACTAAGTATCACCGAGCCATAGGCTTTCGCAGGCAATTTGACTCCCTCTATAGGCTGTCCCCAGGAGCTGGTCACTCATGTGATGTTGGGAAAATCCCCTCACATTCTCGGACCTTAGATTTTCCATCTGTAAAATGGGCAAGAGAGGCATTTGGTGATTGTCATCTCTACATTTCTGAATTCTGCTCTGTGTTTGCTCTTTTGAGACCATGGATGAGGCCTGGCCCTTGCTCCCCGATCTTGTCAAGCTCTTGGCAGCAGGGCCCAGATCTTGGGGAAGGGGCTGAACTTACCCCCTGTGCCCGTATCTGCAGCTCTGGGTGGGGATGCCTGCCTGGTACGTGGCAGCCTGCCGGGCCAACGTCAAGAGCGGTGCCATCATGTCGGCCCTGTCGGACACGGAGATCCAGCGTGAGATTGGCATCAGCAATGCCCTGCACCGGCTCAAGCTCCGGCTGGCCATCCAGGAGATGGTGTCGCTGACCAGCCCCTCCGCCCCACCCACCTCCAGGACTGTGAGTGGCGTCTCCCTCCCCCAGGACATTTTTCGGAAGTCCTGGAATAGTATTTGCAAAGTTTCCCGTTGGTCTTTGGGAAGATGGTAACATTGATTCCTGCCCCTTCTGGTCCCTCAAAGGGCTCAACCTGGTCTCCAGGAGGGGCTGACACTGATTCCAGGAGGATCCCAGCAGGCTCGTTCCCTGCCTTCACATATCACCAGTGGGCCCCATCTCCCTATACCCACTCTGCCAACAATTGCAGATCTCTGGGCAGAGTTTCCAAGGATAGGGCTTCCAGGGGTTCTGTGTTGTTGCTGGACTCAGGGAGGCAGAGAGGCAGGGCATTTGTGAATTCTGTCCTCGTCCTTCAACCTCTCCATCAGAGTGCAGACTAGTCCATGGAGCCTCAGGGTAAAATCATTCACTGCTGTCCGTCTCTTTGATTGGGATCAGCCCATTTTCCACGATCGGTGCCATTCATTCGTATTCATTCAGGAAACGTTTGTTGAGCATTTCTAGGTGCCAGGCACTGTGCCGCGCAGTGCGGCTACAGTGATATGGGGAGCTGCTCAGAGCCAGACAGTATGCGGGGCTCGGGGCTGGGCCTGTGGGAGGACTCAGGGGAAGGAATGTTTGTCCTTGTCCTTGGGGTTCCCAGCTTCAAGGGAATCTTGGGGACCCACATGCAGGACCTGCTGGGTTTCCTCTCTGCCTACAGTCTTCCGGGAATGTCTGGGTCACCCATGAAGAGATGGAAACTCTGGCAACACCCACTAAAACAGTGAGTCTGGGCCTGGGTTGGGGCTGATGACCCACATGAGGACAAGGGGAAGGTGGTGGGAAGTCAGAGGGGGTTGCAGTCGGTCTAATATGAGATTGGTATCCCTGATGTGTGTTGGGTTCTGTTCTCAGGGTGGTGGGTTGGTGGGAGAGGAGTGGGATTGGGAACAGTTTGTGTGTGCTGGGGGATCCGTCTCAGGGGTTCCCGAGCTCACCCTAGGCCACTGGCACGCTGCAGTGGAGAAGAGCTGGCCTTGGGGATGGGGAGTGCTTTGCCCTGCTTTGGGCAACAGAGTCCTTGCCCTTGTGCTTGATGCTTGGTGGGGGACCAGGGAATGGGAGAGCCTGGCCCTTGTGGGGCTTCCAGCCAAGCCTGCGAGGTGTGGGAGTGTGTTTTTGCCACACACACATTTGCTCCCCCCTCAGCGCAAACACAGACAGATGCACCAGCCTTGTGTTCTCTCTTGACCATCCCAACAAGCCCTCCTTAGTCACCCTTCCAGCCACTGGGGTGTCTGCTCCCTCTGCTTGATGGGGCCTGGGGTGGACGCTTCCAGGTTCCTTGACTCTGCCTGTTTCCCCTGACACGCTGCACTCGTTCCCGCTAGGACAGTGAGGAGGGCAGCTGGGCTCAGGTAAGACCCCCTTCTCTGTCCAGAACCACCTCTCAGGATTTCAGGGCAGTATTTTCCCAACAGGCTCTCTGCCCAACAGGACTCCCTGAGTCCCAGTCTATTTATGTCCCCTCTTCGCACGGAAAGCCATGGACAGGTTTTCTCCTCCCGCTGAGGCCCCCTCCCTCCTCATTCCCCTCTAGCTACTTGTTCTGGTTTCTCAGGATGGCCAATGGGGAGCCTTAGAGGGCTGTGTCCCCAGCACACCTGCTTCTTCCCCTCTCGTCCCAGGAATAATGAGACCGAGATGGGTACAAATCCTCTTCCTCACCGCATCCCGCAGGGGGCACCCCTGGTGAGCTGGGCAAAGACGTTTTACTCATTTAGTTAGTAGGCAAATATTTATTGAGCAGCTACGAGATGTCAGGCCCTTCTAGGCTCTCTGGATACAGAAGTGGACTCTTACATTCTAGGGGAGAGACAGGCAAGAAACACACAAACACACCCACGACCACTATGTCATGTGGTTCTAAGGACAGTGGAGTAGCACTGTGGATACTTCAAGGGAAACCCAACCGGGTCCTGGACAGATTAGTCATAGTATATTTACACAGTGAAAACTTCAGCAGAGGAAATCGACGAAATTTAGAAATATTATGTCAAGTGCAAAATCGAAGCCCAAAAGATTCATAGAATTTTATACTAAAACTCAAAAATAAGCAAACTTAATAAATTTTTTTTGAGAGAAATACACATTGGTGATTGTAAAAACTGTAAAAACATTTTTTCCAGCAAGGGCATGATAGAATACTCAGCATAGTGGACACCACTAGAGGGGCAGCAGGGGATGGGACGGGGAAGGTGAGCATGGGGGCGACAACAGCCGTGGGATCGCGCGGCTGGTGTCCATTGATGTTAACTTCTTCTTTATGCTTAATAACGAACCTGTGCTACATTTATTTTTATATGTATAACGATTTCGTTTTAAAAGATAAAATCAGTGTTTCAATCTAAAAAAAAGGAAGTAGGGTAAGGAACCAGAGTGACGGAGGAGTGCTGTTCCTACAGTCTTTCTAAGGATAGGTGGACAGGAGCCCCTGTGTCGGCAGGAGGTGACAAGAGAGTGGGTGGAGGGGGGCGGCCAGGGGGCGGCTGGGGGTGCGCAGAGGGAGATGGCTGGGGGAGGGGGGTGCGGGTGGTGCGCGAAGGCGGGGCAGCCAGGTGTGTGTGTAGGGTGCTGGAGAAAGCAGCAGAGGGCCTGGGGAATTCCTGGACTGGACAGCAGAGCTCAGAGTGCTGCGTGTTTCAGGTGCAGGCCTTCACCTGTGGCTTCTGACTTCTCTAGTCCATACGTAACTCTTGGATAGATGTGGGAGGCCACTTTGCGGTCCTCTGTAACGGGGCCTGTCCCCTGGGCCCAGTGGGCTAGAGGCCGGCAGAGAACCAGGAAGGCAGGTTGGCCACACGACACCACAAATGCATTCCTGAGTCGACAGGAAGGACCTCGTGTTATCTGCTGCCTGGATAGTTGCTTCTGTTCATTAGTGTAGATAATTGATCCGTGAGTGGAACCATATCATTCTGAGATCTTAAAAAGTGCCATTTAAAACCCCCACCTCCTACCACTCTCAGCTTCTTAGTGAAAATCAGCTGCCACGGCGGATGGAGGGATGTTTCTCTCCACGGGATATGCCGGCCGTGGCCGACTGGCACTGCGTTCCTCCCCGATAGCCGCTCTGCCTTGTCCCCCCAGACCCTGGCCTATGGGGACATGAACCACGAGTGGATTGGGAACGAATGGCTCCCCAGCCTGGGGCTCCCCCAGTACCGCAGCTACTTCATGGAGTGCCTGGTGGACGCCCGCATGCTGGACCACCTCACCAAGAAGGACCTGCGGGTCCACCTGAAGATGGTGGACAGCTTCCACCGGTGAGCAAGGCCAGAGTGTGCCGCGGGCCTCCCCCAGCCCTGGGGGTCTGTCTGCAGGGATCCAGGGGCCTCCAGCTCCTTGTGTGGCCCGTCTGGGCGCTAATGGGTCTCCCGCTTGCGAAAGCCGGATCCTCGTCTCATCCTGCAATGTGAGGGAGGATTCGGTCCTCTCACCTCCAGCCCTTAAGACACAGAAAGTCATTCTTCCTTAGCTTCACATTCTTGGAGATTTCCCTCCTAGGTCTGCATTTCATTTCTTTGTCTTTGGGCTTGCTGAAGTTTCTCTGTTCACCCTGGGAAGCCTCAAACTGAAACCAGTGTCCCGTTTCGGGGTCTAATTCCTTCTAAGTTGAGAGGAAAGGTCTTTCTGGGCCCTAGTCCTGCCTGCATCCCAGATCTGAGCCTCTCAGCTTTGAACCCACGCCCTTTGGTATACGGGATGCCATCCAAGTCTCTCCTCCCCTTTGCTGAAAAGGTCTTCTGTTTGCAAGTGTCTGCAGCAGAGGTCTCCACGACTGGCAGCCCGTGGGCAGAATTTGGCCCCACAATTGTGTTTTGTTTGGCTGACACGGTATTTTAAAGATTATGAATTTAGTTGCCAGCATTTAAACACTAGGAAATTTTACACAAAATTCTGGATGTCTGGCTTCTCTTAAAAAACTGGAAGCTCTGTTGACACATTCTAGCATGGAGACAGCCAGCTGGAGCTGGTGGTGGCCGCCCTCCTGCCACAGGTAGGTGCAGTCCCCAGATCCTGCTTCACTCACTGCGCTACCTGCTTGAGCACAGGGGGCACTTGCGCGGGGGAGCAAGGTGGGTGGTCATTCCAGGGGTTGACAGTCGCTAGGAAGGCTTTTTAACATCTAGCTTCAAATCACACAGGAACCTCGCTCTTTGAGCCAGGTTCTTTGTCTTTTACCTCTAATGCCCACGGCCGCCCTGCAGGAGAGGTATGACCCCACTTCGCATATTCTGAGTGCCACTCCGCTGGAAAGTGGCACAGCTGGTGTTCAGACCGAGGAGAATGAGAGGATAATGTGACGAATGTTGGGGCTGGGAGCGTGTGGCTTTTCAAGGTTCTCTTGGGGCTCTGTGGACGTCTCTTGGTCTCTCTGACTCATCAACCACGGAAGGTTCAATTTGGAAGGGGTCTAGCTAGCTTCCCTGTTTTATGGGGGAGGAAACTGAGGCATTGGAAGGAGCATCAGGGATGGTAGCCAAGTCTAGCCCCCTTGCCACCACACCGCAGAGCCTGTGACGCTAGAACTCCCTACTGTGACCTCCCTCGGCACTCCCCCACCCCTTCCCAGGGCCGAAAGGGAATCTTTTGTCTCTGTCCCAGAGGCTGCCAGGCTTGGCTGCACCTGTCCCCTCCTCAGTGATTGATAGGGCTGGGGAGAGAAGGGCTACTCCCCTGCCGAGCTGGGATGTGCCTGGTCGGCCAGGGGATCAGTCAGCCCGGCCCCACCCAGCATTCTGGAGGTCCTCCTGGTGACCCTCTGCAAAGGCCCCAGGAGAGGCTCAGCCTGCACACGTGGTTCCAGATTCAGCTCTAAGTCTGGAGTACTTCAGGGTTTCTAAAGCATTTCCCTGTTCCTTACCTCAACTACCTATATACCTGTTTTTATTCCCCTTAACATTTCATAAGCATGCTCTTATGTCTTTAAAAATTATCATAATTTTTATGGCAGAACATATTTATTTATTTATTTATTTTTAAGATTTTATTTATTTATTTGAGAAAGAGAATGAGAGAGAGAGAGAGCTTGAGAGGGGGAAGGTCAGAGGGAGAAGCAGACTCCCCACTGAGCAGGGAGCCCGATGCGGGACTCGATCCCGGGACTCCAGGATCATGACCTGAGCCGAAGGCAGTCGCTTAACCAACTGAGCCACCCAGGCGCCCCTATGGCAAAACATATTTAAAAACCCTCCTTTGTGTGAGGAAAACAAGCCCGACAGAGACCAGGAGTGTCACCAGGTGACACAGACTGGGGCCAACATCCTTCTTTCTTGACATCGATTTCTGAGCTCTTTTCCTTGGAGCATCGTGTTCTCTTGAGCAGCTTTCCTAGAGAACCGGCTGTTTTGATAGGAGAACCGGCACACACAATCATCGGCAGCATTCTCCTGATAGTGGTACCATTGCCGGGTGCCTGGATGCTCCAGGGGCGAGGCCGAGCCCTTCCACACATGACCACCTGTGATGCCCATGGCAGCACCGCAGGAGAGGGGTGGCCTCATCTCCATGTGCTGAGGGCCACCGGGCTGGGAAGTGGCACAGCTGCATTCAGACCTAGGTTGATCTGACTTTAAATTTTCTCCATGCAATGCAACAGCTTTGAAAGTCCTAGGACTTGGACAGAAAATGATAGCAAGTGAGATCGAAAGTAGGCAGAAGGCATTTCCGGTCAGGAGGTGTGTGTGCTTCTGCCGCCTCCAGCAGACCAAGGCTTAAACCAGTGGCTTGAGCAACGATTGGTTGGTTGCCTTGGGCCAGAAAAGGGTTCCTAGAAGTGGTGTCTCTGAGCTGTGAGGGATTGTTCTAGGAAGCAGGGCTGCCTGGGTGGAGCTGAGGGGAGAGAAGGAGGGAGTAGGCAGCATAATTTAATTTCACAAGGTGATGCCTCAGTAATAGAGTTGGGAACGTCTATTCCTCCGTTTGATAGATGACAAAACCCAGAGAGGCTTGAATGAAAAGCAGTATTCAAGTGAAGGAAGAACATTCTAATGAAAGGTGGGATGAGCTGCCTCAAGAGGTCGTGAGTTCCCTGTCTCAGAGGTGCTGGGTACAGTGCTCACACTGCTCAGAAGGATGCTACACAGGTGATGCCTGTGTGAAATGGGGGCTTGGACTGGTGGCCTGTGGGGTCCCTTCTAACCTGCAGGTTCTGTGGTTCTTGGCCTGGCTTGTGATTATTTATTGAATGCTTACTCTGCACCTGGTACTGTTTAAGTACTTTTAGTACTTTCTGTGAACCATTTCATTTCATTCATTAAGCATTTATGGTGTTGACTATGTGCCAGGCACTATTCCAGGGGTTTGAGATATATCAGTGAACAAAACAGAGTTGCCCTCATGGAGTTTACATTCTAACTGGGAGAGACAGACAAGGAACTATCTATCTATCTGTAGATAGTATCTATCTATCCATCCATCCATCCACCTACCCATCCATTAATCTATCTATACTGTATATATATACACTATGTTAACAGACAAAAAGTGCTAGGAAAAAAATTAGACCAGGGTAAGGGGGTTGGGAGTATGGGCTACAGTGGTGATGGTGATGTTGTAGTTTTAAATCAGGTGGACAAGGTGACCATTGAATTGAGAAGATGATATTTGAGCGAAGACTTAAAGGAGACAGGGGGTGAGCCATGCAACAGATTGGGGAAGGAGTGTTCCAGGCAGAGGGAGAAGCTAGTACAAAGGCCCTGAGGCACATAGGCAGGCGTAGCGTGCCGGCTGTGTTTGAGGAAGAACAGAGATGTCAGTGTACAAGGCAAATCGTGTAGCATGCGTAGGTTATTGTAAGGACTCTGAGTGAAATGGGGAATCAAAGAAATATCTGTAGGGATCTTTCTGTGGGGTCCTAACTGTATGGGTCAGATACCTGTAGGGTCATTCCAGAGCCTAGAGCGTGGGGGGCTGTTGCTTCATTCAGAGGACTTTCCTTCCATCTGTCAGACCCATACCCTGGCTGAGAGGGAGGACGTGGGTTGGGCAGAGGAGGGGAAGTAGCCTTGGGCTGGGTCACATGTAAGCCCTGGGAGAAGGAGGAACGTGAGTAGGCTGGGAGGCTCTTTGAGCTGGAAGACGTGGGCCTGGACATGCTATGGCTGGTGGTGGATGTGGAGCAGAGGTGGCAGGAATGTGGCCCCACTGAGACTCTGGCTCAGGGAGGGCTATGTGCCTGCAGAACCAGTCTTCAGTACGGCATCATGTGTCTGAAGAGGCTGAATTATGACCGCAAGGAGCTGGAGAAAAGACGGGAGGAAAGCCAGCATGAGATCAAGGGTAAGCTGGTCAAGCTCAGCGGGCCTCCTCTGAAAGGCATGGAGCAGCCTTGGGGGAGCAGGCTCCTACCTTGCTGTTCCCTGCCCTGGGTGAGTGGCGGGGAGAGGAGGCATTCTGTGCCTCAGGGAAGCTCCAAACCCAAGAGGGAAGACTCAGCCCCAGTCTGTGTGATGAGGCAGACGTAGTCCATGCCCAAAGGATGTTGCCATCTGGTGGAGAAGAAACAGTCCCTGCCCAGTCAGCTGTAACCGATGGCCACCGACTGGACAAATGCAGTGAATCCCCTAGGATTCCTAGCGCTAGAGACTGGTATGGGAAAGTGCTCATGGAACTTGGTGATCTGGGTGGCATTGGGCAGGAAAGAGAGACAAGTCTTAGAAGACCCTTCAAAGGTGGAAAAATAAGAGGACCATTCCAGCCTGGGGGCAGGAGAAGGCCCAGGCAAGGGCTCTGGGGAGAAAGCCGGGAGCCTGATGTCCTGGCCTTGAGTCCTATCGGCTGGCAGGGATGGAGGGAAGTGGGGCTTGTTCTCTAGGAGCCCAGGTGCCAGGGAAGACAGACTGAAGACAGAAAGCAGGTTAGACTGGCGCTCTGGGTCCAGGGAGCCCCATTTCTGTCCCCGGAGGGGGCGTGGCCAAACCTCTTGCCTTTTCCTGCCTCTTTTCTTGTTCTGCCCTCCAGATGTGCTCGTCTGGACCAACGACCAGGTGGTTCACTGGGTCCAGTCCATTGGGCTGCGGGATTACGCAGGAAACCTGCAGGAGAGCGGCGTGCACGGGGCCCTGCTGGCCCTGGATGAGAACTTTGACCACAACACGCTGGCCCTGGTCCTCCAGATCCCCACGCAGAATACCCAGGTGGGCATCCTTGTCATCAGTCAGTCTCAATCTCAGGCTCCTCCTCTGCCCCACTCTCCCACTCTCTCCTGCTCACATACACAGGTTTATGGATTTGTTGGGGGACCATTCTAGGGCCTGTCTCAGAGGGGAATCACAATGGCCTCAAACCTCCAAGTGGTCCTGGTGCATAACCAAGCTGCCCAGGGAACCAGTGTCCTTGACATACAGAGCCCACCCAGCCCACGCCCACAACACTGTGTTCATCCCCTCCCTGCCGTGGGCACCCTTTCTCTCCCCCGAGCCCATCTTTGCCTTTGACACTCTGCGCCTTTTCCTCACCCTGCTTTCCTGACCCGACTTTTCTTATAGGAGAACTAGCCCTGGGGTCTGAGGTGATCAGAGAGCCCACTGTCTCCTTTGTCTCCCACCCCAAGGATCTGCTCCTGGGCTCCCAGGCTTGAGAAAGCTAAACATACCAAATAACACAGCCCCGAGCCTCTCCGTGCCAGGGCCTTGTGTCCCTGTCACCAGCTCAAAAGATGAGACATCTCCTTAAGTTACGTTTCATAATTATTATGGAGCTGTTATCCAAGACTATAGCTAAACTCTCTTGAACCTATTTATATGTTTGGCCTTTCTCACTTCCTGTGGGCAATGGACTCTCTTGTGCAAAGTACTTTCTGATTTTATTTGTCCTGAACGTGCCCCGTCAGGCTCCCGCTGGGGAAGGAAGGGCACCGCCTCCTCCTCACTGACTGGGTTTGACCCGACCTCACCTTTGGTCATTTCATTGACGCTGATTGTGTTGCCTCGGGGCCCAAGCCTTTGTCCCTCCAGACAGAATGGTCTTAATTCTTTTAGGCTTTCCTCATATAGACGCGCCTCTGTGCCCTGATCATTTTAGCCACCCTTGTCTGGACTGTTTGCAGCTGTCAGGGCTCTTGAAATTCAGCCGCCAGAGCCGCACAAGCTAGTCCGGGAGCAGATGCGTGTTGGCTTGTGTGAGGGTTGGTGGTGTTGTCTCGTAATTCTGGGGGGCGCGTTGGCCTTTTGGGGGTGTCGGGCAGCACGCAGGGCCAGTGTGTCCCATAGGCCCTCTGCGGTGACCCCTCCAAACCAGTTAGAATGGAGGGCACAGATCCCCTGTTCTCTAAGAGCTGAGGTCCCCTGTCCCCATGCGGTTTTCTGTACGTGCCCATCTCCGACCTCCTCTGCTTTCTCGCCCGCTCCCACAGCCTGGGGAGACGTTGCTGAAGTTTGCGTCAGCTTTACCTCTCACTGCCCCGAGGGGCAGTGTCATCTGGATACTTGGAAATTGACTGTGCTTCTCCTTTCCCATCACTTAGGAGGCAGGCCTTCCGAAGCTCTGGGGTTAACATTTTCCACCCAGAAATGGGCTTGTTCTTCTCTGTCGTTGGTCTCCTGTCTCTAAATGTGTCCGGGTTTTGCGGCTAGCCGTGCATCTGCAAAGAGCTGCCGGAGACCTCTCTGGTGCTTGCTAACCTTTCTGGTTTTCCTGACTGGTCCATTTAGCTCAGCTCTTAGAGGAAGTGGGAGCTGACCCAGCGTGGAATTCTTCATCAACAATGGTTAAAAATATCTGGTGGTGGGGCGCCTGGGTGGCTCAGTCGTTGAGCGTCTGCCTTCGGCTCGGGTCATGATCTCAGGGTCCCGGGATCGAGCCCCGCATTGGGCTCCCTGCTCGGCGGGAAGCCTGCTTCTCCCTCTCCCACTCCCGCTGCTTGTGTTCCCTCTCTCGCTGTGTCTCTCTCTGTCAAATAAATAAATAAAAAAAATCTTAAAAAAAAAAAAATCTGGTGGCAGTTTCAAAAACGTTGTTGTTCCTGGCATTTCCCAAATCTCCTGCTGAGTGAGGCTCCTGGGAGGCTGAGTCAAGGCCTGTAGGCACTAGTCAGCCCAAGGGCCACCAACATCTATGACTGAGCAGTCCTCCTGGCTTAAATTTTTGATGTGGAGCCTTATGAAATATGTTTCTTTAATTTAAATAAATTAAATCCTTATTTCCCATGGTCTACATGCTTATTTACCCCTCCAGAAAGATAGGAATGCATGATTTTCCCGTATAGACAGAATATGGGGCTTTCCCCTAGTAAGTGAATCCTGCACATCCATGCATTCTGTGGCCCTACTTTGTTCAAAGTTACAGTTTTCTAATGTGCTCCATATGAAAGAATCCTAACAGGAGCAAGATGGCATAGAGGTCATTAACTATACCCCTCCTATCTCTCCGTCTCTCACCCTGTGGACTCCAGGCACGCCAGGTGATGGAAAGAGAGTTCAACAACCTGTTGGCCTTGGGCACAGACCGGAAGCTGGATGATGTGAGTACTTGGCTGTGAATTAGGGGCCTTGGGATTTGGGCATTGTTGGTTCGCTGGGTTGAAATCCATGAGTTGTGCTTTCCTTGGACTGATGATTGGTGGGGTGGCCTAAGGGAGGAGAGCTGGAGGGGTTGGGGATGAAGTCAGGGAGTTTGGGGTGGGGAGGGGCAGGGCCAGACCTAACAATAGGCCCAGGGAAGTCTCCATGAAACTCCTTGTACGAAAACTAAAGGCTCTTATGTGTTATACTTCTAGCATCTTCCAACTCTGTGCCCCACTGCCCTCCTAACCACACAGGATTGAAGGTTCCCCCCAAAGGCCATCTCTTTGGGATCACACCTTTTTCTTCATTTCTCAGACCCCATCTCTCAGTGCTCTTGGCACAGCATGACTCCAGCCTGCTTCTCAGGATTCCCATCTGTCAGAGCGTGGTTGTTCGGAGCTCGGTGTTATGCTGAGGTCCTTAAAAGAAGGGTCTGCTTGCTGGTTCGGCCGTGTGGTTTGACACGCTGGTCCAGATGTTTATCAGTGCAGTTTCCTCTCCAGTTCTACTCTTGAGTTACCTTCAAGCCAAGTTAAGGTTCTCTCTCCTGGCCCCCCTGGCCAGTGAAAAACCAGCCTTTTTCCCTGGGTTTCGTCAGGCCTTTCCCTGAGTTTAGGCTGTCCTAAATGTCCGGGTGTCCTGAGCTGTAATGCTCCCATTGGAGATGCCTGCCCAAAGGTACCTGTCTCCTGAGGAGGCAGCCCCCTCCTCAGCCCTCCTCCTCTTCCCCCTCCCCTCCTCCCTCCCTCCACTTTCCCATCACCAGCCTTGCGTGCCTTTGCCTATCTGGTCAGGCTTGGTTGCCTTGGCTCCAAACAAGTTAAAAAAAGAGCCCAGATTATTTATTTTTAATGTTTCCATCTTCAATCAGATCTGTTTCTTCTGCTCTCCAAGGTCTGTGTAGCGTCCCTTTCTACACACCCCTGCCCCGACCAATGCCTCTGTTTAGACTTTTGGGCCTCTTTTTTGGGACCCCATTAGTGTTACCTACGTATCAATTAGTCTTTCTCCATTGGGTTTAACAGGGCTAAAGTCCACCTTTGTGGAATGATTGTTCTGCTTCAGTAGATAGGACACACTCAGGAATACACAGAATTTGTGGAGGGGTATTTTCTTCACAGAGGTACCTTGAAATTTGGAGTGTGTTATTTACACACACACATAATTTACATGTGTGTGTGTGTGTGTGTGTGTATTCCTGTTAAGGAGATAAATTGCCAGACCCCACCAGCTATCCCCACTCCCAGAGATCTTAATTTTCCCAATGCCCCTGCTACGTGGAACCCTCCTCTTATTCCCCACACACCTAGGATCTTAGCTTTCTTTGATGCTGCTTGGAAAAATGATGCCTATATATCTTAGTGTGGTGCTTTCTAATTAGAAAGCTATTTATTCCTTCCATCCTTACAAAAATATTCTTTGAAGGCCTACTCTGGGCCAGGCATTGGCCTAGGCAGAGGGGTATAGTGGTGACAGACATCTCATTTTATGCTCACACTCATCATGTGGGACGGGTTATTATCCCATTGGACTGACTGATGAGGAGCTAAGCTCAAAGAGGTGACCTCCCTACTGTCACACGCCGATGCATGGCAGAGCAAGGATGGAGTGAAAGTGTATCTGATTCCTCTTCTCTCCCTCACATCCTGCTGCCTCCCGGAAGCATGTAGAGCTACCCAGCCTCTCTGGCTTCAGACATTGGGGTGGGGTTATTGAGTAGATGATGTCATCTTGGCAGCACAGAGGGATTTCTGGGATGCAGCTAGGTGTGGGGCTGCAGAGGACTGGTTCTTGCAGGAAGCTCAAAATTGAAGGCCAGGTTCTGGGAATAAGGTGGGATTTGGTGGTGGTGGGTGCAGGGGAGGTCAGAGATCCAGGGAGACTGCTTCCTGTCCAGCCATCTAACAGCATCAGCAACCTTGAGCTGGTCTCTTGAACTGTTTCCTCTGTCAATTCTGGTTCTCAGTTTCCCCTCTCTAGCTTCAAGGCCCTGGAGGGTTGCATCCAATTCTCCCCCTACATGGAGAGCCGGACTCCAGGGAAAAGAGGAGAGGAGCAGGAAGGATATCTTTTAGGGGACAAGCGATACAGACACAAGTCTTAGGGTTGGCAGAAGGTGGAAATGAAAAGAGAGAGAGAGGGAAGGAAGCAGGGAGGGAGAGAGAGAGAGAAAGGGAAAGCACTCTGGGCTAGGTTAAGGGCAGGATCATGGAGCGGACAGAAGTGATGAGGAAAGTTCCTGATGAACTCACAGATGGGATGCCTGCATAGGAAGCCAGCTGCCATCCATTCATTTAACAAATATTTACTGAGTGCGTACAATTTTCCCAGGCACTACCTTTGGGGCTGGGGATACACTGGTTGGAACAAAAAAGATCATGGTCTCTGGACTGTGGAGCACAGAATTTGAAAGTGAGAGGGAGAGAGTTGAGGGAGTAGAGGGAGAAGGAGAGGGAGAGCTTAATGAACTAATCTCATAAGTACATGAAAAAATGATACTAGGGTGGGTGCTGGGACAGAGGCACATGGTGCCAAGAAGTGATAGGAGCATTTGGCCTCCGCAGGGCACAAGCAGCAAACCCCAAGGGCTTGGGGCTGGGAGGGCTTGTTGAGGCAAGAACTGGTGGGCTAGTGTCCCTTGTTCCTCTGGCAGCTCTCTGCCTGCACCAGTTCTGAGAACACAGGGGTTGGCTTGGGGGTGGGGGGAGATTAGACATGGCTGCCAAGCAGGGTGGAAGTGGGCTCCTCAGGGTGGGCTGGGGAAGCCTGTGCAGAGGGGCATCCTGTAGGGTTATGGCTCTGGGTGCCCTTTGGCAGAGAGAGTTTGGAGACTCAGCTGGTAGATGGCAGAGGCCTTTGGAGGAGCCTGCCTCTGATTGGCCAGCCACCTGACCCATCACTGTCACCAGGTGCTCTCACTCGATCCCATTAGGGATAGGCAGCCTGAGAAAGAGATAAGGCAGATAATGTCCTTCCTATTTTACAGAAATGGAAGCTCAGAGAGGTCCCTTAACTTGCCCAGGGACACGGAGCTAGTAAAATGGCAGCCGGGTCTCCCGACTCCTGGCCGGGTGCACTTCCAGCGCACCGGGCCGAAGCCAGAGTGAAGGCAGGAGGCGTGGGGGGGGGGGGGGGGGCCGCTGCCCACTTCCCATGGCATGAGGCTGGCGGGCGGGGCATACTTGAAAGGTCAGTGGGCCTCCGCAGGCCGGGTTGAGATGACGGGGCTGGGCAGGGCAACAGTTCCAGGATGCTGCAGGATGGTGACAGGTCGGGCCAGCGGGGACGCCACCCCACCTGGAGGCGGGGGGGGTCTCGGAGCCTGCAGGGGCCCCTGGGAGGCGTCTCCTTCAGCCCGAAAGGGGAGCGGCACCCCTGGAAGCGGCCGCGAGGGCCCTTCGCGCGGGCAGGGAGTGAGGGCCTCCGCGTGTCGCGTGCAGGGCGAGGACAAGGTGTTCCGGCGCGCGCCGTCCTGGAGGAAGCGCTTCCGGCCGCGGGACCCGCACGGCGGCCTGCTCGGCGCCTCGGCGGAGACGCTCCCGGCCGCCTTCCGCGTGGCCAGCCTGGGGCCGCTGCAGCCCCCGCCCGCGCCGCCCAAGAAGATCACGCCGGAGGGTGAGTGACGGGCCGCCGGAGGGGCCTGCGGGCGCCGCTGCACTAACGCTGCCGCCGGGCCGGCGGGCGGGCCGGCGGGGCGGGCCCCGAAGCGCGCGCACTAACCGCCGCCCTGTGTTCTCCCGCGGCCGCCGACTCCTCCCAGCAGGGACGGCGGGGGCGCCGAGACTGGAGCCCTCCACGGTTCGGACCTACTCCTGCTGACCCCCCCCCCTTCCCGCCCCGGCCCTCGCGGGGGTGTGCCCGTGGTGCGGGGTAAGTGGGCGGGGCCCGGGCCGCACGCCCCCGCCCCCCCCGCCGCACGGCCCCCTCCCCGCCCGCCGCTGCTCGCGCGCGCTGCCCCCCGCCCGGCCTGCCCCGCTCCGCTTCCGCCGCTGCCGGGGCGCCTGGCGCTTGCAAGCTTGCGCTCACTCCTCTGCACCCCCTGGCCCCCCCGGGACGCCTCCCCGCTCACGGCGCAATGCCTCTCTCTCTCCCTCTCTCTCTCTCTCTCAGCTCGCTCCCACTATCTCTACGGACACATGCTCTCCGCCTTTCGGGACTAGCCACGGCCCCCAGGGCCAGCGTCCTCCGGCTGGGTTTCACAGGCTCAGCTGGCCCTGGCCCCTCCTGCTCGTTCCCCGTCCTCTCACGGCTCCTAGTCTCGTCGGTGACTTTCCAGTTGGCCTGGATCTCAGAATATACTCGTCCACCCCCTCGGCATCCCACTACCCTGAGTCCCACTGTGTGTCCTTTGTAAGTCTCTTGTGGCTGTGGCTGGGTGTCCAAGTTGTCCATGCTTGGGATTCTGCAGAAGGGACAGGACAGCAGTAGCCCAGGGCCGGGTGTGACTTCACCCTCCTTCTTCTGGACCTGGCCTGGTCTGGACTGCGACCTGCACCAGAGACCGGGACATGGTGCCAAGGGCTGGGGGTGGCCCTTCCAAGAAAATGGCACTTCAGACTCTGCCTTGCTCAGGCTCTTGGGCCTTCCGGTCCCTGTGCACATCCCAGCTGTCTGACATCTGGTTTCGGCACTCCCAGCATCACGCCTTTCCCATCTCATCTCCACAAGGGCAGCTCCTGTGTCCAGGACCTCTGTGGGGGCTGGGGGCGGGGGCTGCAGAAGGCTTCGTTCTCTCTCAGGATGGTGAGGCTGGGGGAGGAGGAAGGCTAAGGTGGTGATTCCAGGCCCTTGCTTAAGATGAATCCCAAACGTGAGTTGGGGAAAAATCTGAGAAAAATGGCCCCCTGAGCTTTGAGCCAAGGTAAAGGATGGGGAAACTCTCAACCCTCCCACCCAGGGAGAGGTGCAGGCCGGCCAGCTAGATGGAGAGCCAATGGCCTGTGTTAGTCTGAAGCTCCAAAGGCAGGGGGAATGCATCCTGTGCTGCCCCAGCCATAAGGTGTACGGTAGAGCTGCTGTTGGGGCAGGGCTGGGGGGTTGTGTGGGGTCTTGGCTCTGGGGCAGAAGAGAACTACCCATGCACTGCCCACTCTGCTCCCAGTATTCCTGCCCTGCTGTCCTCCTCTGCCCCACCTCTTTAGTAATCCAGCCCCTAAGAATATACACGATGGGTGGATTGAAGATACATTGACCTCCAAATCAGTTTTGGGAAAAGGTAGTGTGAGGCTCTCTTCCCCTGATCTCTTGGGAAGAAAATAAAGCTTCCCCTTCCGTGAGTCTTATCCCAGGTCCAGGAAATCCAATGTTGGTGAAGGCCATCACTCTCCTGCTTGCCCTTAAATCACCCACCCCTTGTTCAGGGCTCTTTTGGTGTGCAGGGACTGCCTCCTCCAGAAATTCCAGAGACCCCCCCCCCCCCCCCCCCCCCCTCCATCATTTTAATTGCTTTCCTCAGCTGCTTGGTGGCAACTGGGGCTTAGGGATAGAGGTCCCGGTTTTGTCGGAATGTCATTCCCAAGAAACCCCTCCTCCTTAGCCACTTCCTCATCCTGCCAAAATGCCTGGAAGTGTTTGGGACCCAAGTTCAGGGTGAGGTGATGGACCCCAGTGAGAGGAGAGGAAGAGTATCTGGAGCAGATTTCCTGGAGAAGCGCTGGTGCCGAGCCATCCTACAGGTGGCTGAGCAGCTGGTTTGCAACCTGATCGACTTGGGTTCTGTGCAGGGGCTCGGCTAGCAGGTGGGATAGTGGGTCAGAGCACCCTGGCCAGAAGGAGTGATGGAGCGATGCCAGGGCTTGGAGATGCCAGGGCTTGGAGCCTTCTGCTGTTTTTCAGCAGAGAAGAGGTCCACCCGTGGTGGGGCCGAGTGGGCTCCCCGGGTGTGGGCACAGCAGTCAGCTGCTCTGATTCTCCCTCATTGTTCCTTGCCCTCGCTGCCCAGCAGGCTGCTGTGAACGGAGCTGGAGGCGTTCTTGAGCAGCAAATGAGTTGGATGGAGAGAAAAGGCCCCTATCCCTGGGTAATGGATATTAGGATTATGGAGAAACCCCAGTTTCCTAAGATGGGTGGAGTTGGGGACCACCAGGCCCTCTGTCTGCATCCGGGGACTTTTGATGGACTAGCCAAGTGGGAGATTCAGCCCCAGCTTCTCCTCCACAACTTCACCCTGTCGTGGTTGGCCATGTACCTGGGTCTATTCAGGGCATCCTGGGGAGTATTGCAGGGAGGTGACGGACAAGAGAATTCGTGATACAGTGATGGAAGGCTGTTATCCTGGTGTCCCCCTTGCCTCACAGTCAATGTAGTTTTGGAGAGTCGCCAGTGCCCCGAACCCCCCTCACCAGCCTCCTGTATCTTGTCGGTTCCCTTCTCAGTACTGTACCGGCTCAGTGCATCAGGAATGGGTGTGCGGGTGTGGATGAGTGTGAGTGTGGGTGTGTACGTATCAATAAACAACCTGGTTTTAAGACAGCCTACACATGGCTCTGGTCTTTTTTTTTTTTTTTTTAAACTTAGAGCTCAGCTGACCTGTCCAGCTTCCTCCACAGTCCTCTGGGAAGTAAACATCCGAGTTTTAAAGACATAAAGTCAGGAACCTTCTGTTTACTTACCTAACTATGGGATTGCTGGAAAGGCTAATGTTCAGGTTGCCTGTGCCAAGGGAATTAGGAAAAGGAGTGAGGAGCCCTGATGCTGGGCTTGATTTCTTCCTCTTCTTCCTCTCCACTCACCTGGTCCAGCTCCGCCCTCCTCCTGGCCTTTCACAAGGCTCCCAGGGCCACTGCCCCTCCACGGCCCCTGCTCAGATGACCCCTCGGCTCATGCTGCAGCAGCCCCCTCTGCCTGTCGATCAGAGGCCCACCCCCTCCGTGTAGCGTGACGGGCTGCCTGTGACTTGGCTCTGGTGCCCCCTCATTCACCAGTCTGAGTCCACCGAACTCAGAAATGTCGGTCCCTCAGCCCCATCACCAGAAGGCAACACGAGTGCCTCTCGCCTTCCCTTTGCAGCAACGAACCTTCCAGACCCACTTGGAGCATCACCTGGGAGGCATGACCAGGCCCTCCCCAGCCGAACTAGATAAGCAACGACCCTTTGCTCCCTGGCACTCGGCACCCCACCATGCTAGGCAGTCTTTCTCCTCGTCCGTTCCCACAGGGGGCTGTGAGGAAGGCCCTTGGGTCTGTCTTATTGATCTTCGGGTCCCTAGATGGACACACTCGAGTGAATAAATGAATCAACCTTATCTCAGAGGGTTTTTAGGAGGATTATTATTAAATAAAGTAAAATTTACTGGGAACTATTGTGTGCCAGATACCGTTTAAGCGTGCTCAATGTATTAGCTCATTTAATCCTCACAGCCCTGAGATGTGTTATCTTGGCTGTTTTGCAGAACAGGCAATTGTAAGGCTCAGACCACACAGCTGGTGAGAGACAGATGTAGGTTCCCAAGCTAAGTCTTCTGACTGTAGTGCCTTGTCCTTTTACTACAATATGTATGTTAAAACTTCTGACCCAATGCCAGGACTCCCTACCAAATGTTACTTGCTTCTCTCTCTCTCTCTCTTTTATTTGCTTCTGTTTTAAGTGAGCTCAAGCCTCTGCCCCTTGGCCCCCCCCTGCCCCAGCTCCCTTTCCCAAACCCACACTCAGTGTGGCACTTGGCTTCTGTGGACTACCTTTCTTCTGCTCACCTAAATTGTGGACTCCTTGAGAGCAGCATAATACACCAAATCCTGGGCGCCTGGGTGGCTCAGATGGTTAAGCGTCTGCCTTCGGCTCAGGTCAGGATCCCAGGGTCCTGGGATCGAGTCCCACATCAGGCTCCCGGCTCAGCGGGGAGCCTGCTTCTCCCTCTGACCCTCTCCCCTCTCATGCTGTTTCTCTCTCGCTCGCTCTCTAAAAAATAAATAAAATCTTAAAAAAAAAAAAAAGATCTTTAACAAAATGAAAAAAATAAAATAGAAAATGTAATAAATTAAAAAAAAAAACAAAAACCCCCACCAAATCCTTTCCAGGGCTACCACTGTCCCAAACACTGATGGCACAGGGTGGCAGGGTCCATGGGCACAGGTGACAGGATGGGAACAAGACAAGGCAACCTGTGACCCAGGAAGGGCACACAGAGGAGGGAAGGTGCTGGCCTAGTGCCTGCAAGCCTCTGGGGGTCCCTTCCCACCCACTCCACGGAGGTAGAATTGACCAGCCGTGGCGACCAGCTAGCTACAGGACGAGATCTGAAAGAATCCAGAAAAACTTTTTTTTTGGATTGAAAACTGTTTCCCAGTGTTGCCATCCACTGGGATGGGGAATGTGGAAGGAGCGAGCGTACGTGGAAATGGGAGTTTAGTTATAGACATGCTGAACTTGAGATGAGACCCCAACGTCATGTTTCTGTCAGCGTTTGTAGAAAAGAAAGAAGATTCCAGATTTCTTCTCTAGAGCACTTTCCTTTGCCTCCCTTAGGAATGTTCCAGGCAGAGTGAGAGGCAGAGTCTGTGTCTGGTGGTTGCCTGTGGCTGGGAGGAGAGGCACAGCCAGAATTGCCATGGGGTGGAGATTTGGGGTTCCCACCCAGGCCTGGCCTATGGGTCCTTAGCCAAGACTCCAGCCGAACCTGGAACCTTCAGTCCTTCTTGAGCTTTGGTGCACCACCAGGCACCTCAGCTCCAGCCTGGAGCCCAGAAGCCAGGAAGTCAGACAAGTCCAAGGGATGTGACATGTTGGTGATAGGGTTCTATCCATGCAACAGATACCTGATTTGAGGGGGCTCCTCTCCTCTCACCTTCCATTGTCCCCCTCCACCTCCCTCTCCAGGTGATCCTACCAGCTACTATACCGGCAGCACTGAAATCGTTTTCCAGTTGACCAGATAGATGACCTTGAGAAGTTGGATACCTAAGCAACCAATGGTACTTGAAGCAACAAATAGTACTGGAAGCATTCTGCAGTTCACGCTAATTAGCTAAACACTCTAAGAAGTTCCTATTTACACACTGACAACCGGGATGCCAATTCCCAGTAATTCTTATCTTTACGTTCTAGAGGATTCCCTGAAGTCCATTATTGGGTAACATTTGATTAACCCGGTTTGATTTATTGCAGGTACTTCCACTGGAGACCGGATTTAAGCTAATTTCCCTAAAGAACTACCACTCATTATTCATTAATTGGAGTCTTATCTGTAATTTAATTGTGAAGGCTAAGTATTTATTTTAGGAAAGGCTCAGTGCTTTGATGACAGTCGTTTATTCTGTGCAAATAATGGGTGAGGTTGGGCTTCCATTTGGCAAAGTTTGCTGTTCATACCTTTGAGATCCCAGCAGCTTGTCGCTCTGGTGGGAAGCTTAAGGACTTAAAGACCAAAGAAGAAATAGGTAGACAATGGCCACCCCTGACAATGATCAGGAACAGTTGACCCTGATGGCCATTACTGAGGACTGTTCATTCTAACCAGGTTAGGAATATGAACCTCAGTTTCCAATTGACGTGATGAGTGAAGAAGAATAAACTTAGAAAATATGTCAGCCACTCCAGAGCCTATCAGCTGTGTAGTAGAGACGAGTACGCTTGTCCTTTACTGCCCCTATCTCCCCAGTGAGAAGCAGGGCAACTGAAGGTGGTGGAATTGTATCCACCTAGGAGCTTGGGAGGCACCAGGGACAGAGGAAATGAACTTGAGGGGAGCAGACCCCTCCCCCGCTTTGAATGTGTAGTTTAGTGTTTTTAGTGGATAGTAAGGGAGTGAATGTAGACTTGAGAGCCAAGGTGTTGCACCCAGGCTTGTGGGGATCTCCTCATCTCCAAGGGCAGTGAGTCAGGGGGAGCTAAGAGTCATGCAAATGACATAGGTATTCCTCTCCGGCCCTTCCAAGAAGGTGAGATTGTAAACACAGGGACACAGACTCAAGAAGAAAACCCCACAGATAGGGCAGATGAAGCCAGTCTGTGACTCCCAATGGGCCTAAACCTGACTGGTTGTTGGAGACAAATAGGCCCTGGGGCGGGGGGCTGCTCCCTTCTGCACCCTCACCTTGGTCTGTGAGCCTACTCTGGGGCTTCCTCCTTCTCTTCCTTAGGCAGAGTTTCTGGGAGTGGGGAGTTGACAGCCCTCTTCAGGAGCAAGTCTGGAGGGCAGATATGGGAGAGATGGTCCCGCTAAGCCCAGAGCAAGTGCAGAATGGGTCCCAGAGCCTGGAAGGTTAAACTGGGCAAAGTCCCCAACAGGGGCCCGGAAGAATTGGGTGGGGGCTAGAATGTATCACGTTCCGAATCCCCAGACTTCTGTAATGATTCTGAAACTTGTAATTTGCAAGAAATCAGACAAATTCAGCCTAAAGCAGTTGGAGTTAATAAAATTTTTAGTAGATGTTCATGGTCCATTCAAATTCTAGCTCCTGCTATCTCCCCAGCTAGTCCTTATGTAATTTATGTCCAGAATCTTCTCAATTTTCCACCCACCTTCTCCCTTCAGCCAGTAGTTGGAAGATACAGCATCCCATGAAGAGAACCCCAGCTTCTCTTCCTTTGATTGTTCTTTGTGAGGCCCTCCCTCTGCCCCCAGCAGAACTGCCTTCATCCTCTGAACTGTGGACAGGGGGCCAGGATCCCCTTCAGCCTGGAGAGATGGAAGGGTGTGGCAAGGGGGACATGCTGGTTGGCCTGCAGGGAATCACAGTGTCTGACCTCAATCACGCTGATTTATTCACCTCCCACTTTCCTGCAGGGCCCCTGGTAATGTCACACCAGAGGAGAGGCAGGGATTAGGGAGGGGAAACCCACAAATTCCCACTCTACAACCCCGCCTGCTGGTGGTGGGATGAGTGCTGGCCAGAGAGCATGTTCATTAGTTGGAAGGGACTGGACCTCTTGGGATTTAAGACGGAGCACATAGACTGTTGCAGTGTCCATGAGTAAGGAAGCGTGCCACAGAATGCTGGCCAGGCTTTCCTCTGGATCTCGAGGTGTTTGTGGATCTGGTCTTCACCCAGCCGGTGGACCACACCCAGCTTCCTTCATGGTGGTAAAAAGAGCAGGGCTCCCAGCACCTGGTGACCACCAGCAAGATAGCTGCTCAGCTGTCTTTTGGAGCTGCTTTTGGAACCCTACCAGGTCCAGTCCTTAGGAGGCACCTGAGGGGGTTGTCTGCACCACCGAGGGGGAGGGGCAGGAGCGGCGGCCACCCCCTCCCTCCACATCATCACAGACGCTCTTCTAGCACCCAGTCTTTATTCATTTTTTAAAAAAGAAATCCAAATAAGTTAGCAAAAAAAAAAAAAAATTACAAAACAATGTCAAAACCACACAATGCTTAGTTAAGAAAAGAAATCACCCCGAGAGCCCCTGCCCCCCTCCCTGCCTGTCCCTGGCAACTGGTGCACAGGAGACCTTGGTCAGATGGCAGCTTTACAAACAACACAAAACATAAAACCACTGGAAGGTTCCCAGGATTCACTGCAAAAGCTTGGCCCCCCAGGGACTTGGGAACAGAGGATTGTTCCTCTCCCTTTCTTCTCCCTCGATTCAGGGCAGGCCCAGCCCAGCCACTGGCATCGGGAAGAGACAAGAACAGGACATGTACACAGCCCGTCCTGCTCAGGACACGGTCTTCAGGTCTCAGACTGTTTCTCTTGAGGGGGTGGAATTGGCTGCGTTATGAACAAAGGGAAGCTCCTGAGTTTGCCCCCCTGACGGGGCCCACGCGAGGGGCACTCTGGTCCCCTGCTTTATCTCCCTGGAAACAGGATGCTCCTTGCTGTAAGGAGTCAGCTAAATGAGAGCATCCATTCCCTCTCTGGGTGGCGAGTTACCCTTATATGGAGGAGGAAGGGGCTAGTCTGGCATTTGGCAGCCCCAGGGCTGGCTTTCCGGCATCAGGACAGCCTGGCTTAGGAAGCCCATGCTGCCGAGGTGGTGGCATCTGTGGCCAGCGTGGGGGTCCCACGGACACCCGGCCTGGCAGATGGTCTCAGTTAGGTATGGTTTCATCGGGAAAGGCCACAGAGACATCTTCCACTGTGATGCTGTCCACAATGGAGGTGAGAGAGTGCAGGTTGTGAGCATCCGTAGGGTCAGCCGTGAGCAGGTGATCTGTAAGGAGAAGGGGGGAGGATGTTACCTGGGTGGCGAAGGGGGTTTCAAGACCCAGGACAGGGAGTGAGCTCTTTGGGGCTGCCACAGGTTTTCCCGGACAGATAGGTGAACAAAACTCAAGAATCCTACTCCCCAGCCCATGCCTTTCCCAGTGCCATGCCTGTGCACATTGAACGCGTGTGCCTCCTCTCTGAACTCCCCTAGTTGGGTTAGAATTTGAAAGCAGCTACTCCGAGGTGGAGCCAGGACGGCATATCCTGGAGACTGGAACTGCCCTTTGCTGGCCCAGTCGCGCTGCACTGACTCAGCAATTCCCAGGGACCCCTGGGGCAGAGACATTCTCCTCTCCAGGGAGAAGGTCAGGCCCCAGGCATGGGCTGGGGAGCTTGTAGGAGGCCTAGACTGATCCTTAGCTGGTCAAGGTCTCGAGGAGGCATAGGGCCTTGCGGCCCACCATTTGGGGCCCCGGGTTCAGCAGTTCCCTGGAGAGACCAAAGGAAGAGGGCTGGAGCAGAATTAAGGTGAAAGGAGGCAACTGGGCCCAGAGACAGGCTGATGGGGTTGAGCCAAAGTTCTGAGGGTGAGGGTCTCACTTACCCCCTGTGTTGGGGCCAAACTCCAGTGTGCTGCCCCACTCTGGACTGCAGGAGGCGCTGTGGGAGCTGCATTCACTGGGCACCTGCAAGACAGGGTGAAGGCCCAAGGTCAGAGCACAGGCCATTTTTGGTGGTGTCTCTCTGTCCAGTTCCAATGAGCAAGAGCTCCCATTGTGAGGTTGGAGGGTGGCACATAAGCTGCAGCCCTCCAGCCCAGGGCACCCCCAGCCTCAGGATCTTCACAATCAGCAACCTTCATGCCCCCGCCTGGCCACAGGAGCCCCTGCTTCCAGGCCTTTCCTGTCCTCCATGCTGGGTGGTGATTCTGTCCTGGCAGGACACCCAGGATCAAGGGGTCCCTGGTTTTCCTGACCCTAGGATAAGGGTGGAGGATAAGGGTGAAGGAAGCAGGTGCAGGCTGGCTGGAGCTCTGGGAGAGACACTGGGTAGGTGTTCTCTCTGCTCAGCCACATACACAGGATGGTGTGGGGCGGGGGATACAAAGCGGCACTTGGCCACTTTCAGGCCCCATCCCCAGGTGCTGGGATTAATTCTCACTCCCACCCAGGCTGACTCTGGACTTGCTCTTGGATCCCTCCTTCGGTCCTCTGCCACCCCCCTCCACATCTGCTTCTCCCCACTGCCTTTAGCTTGGCCTGAAAGGACAAAGGGACACGGGAGGTCAACCGGACAGCCCAGCTCTGACAAAGGAGGGGGTCCTGTGGCCCCTGTAAGATCCCACCTGCCACCTACTCCAACTCTCTGACCGAGCCCCACGCTGGGGTCCCCAGGCCGTCCAGGTGCCTCCTGTGCCCCTCCCCCTGGGGCACCTGGGTGGGACAGCCACTTACCCCTGGCTGGGGCCCGCCCCCGCCTCGGTAGCGGAGGTCCCGCTCTTCCTGGTTGAGGGAGCTGAGCAGGGCCTGCAGGCGCTCGATGTACTGGATGGCGCTGCGCAGGATCTCCACCTTGGGCAGCCGCTGGTTGGGGTTGAGCAGGGTGCTCCTCTTCAGGGCCTCGAAGGCCTCATTCACCTTCTTGAGCCTGCGCTTCTCCCTTAGTGTGGCCGCACGCCGCCGGTCCACTGACACTGACTTCCTCTTACACACCTTGCACGCCCACGGCAGGCACTGGCCCAGGCAGTGCTCGGGGGTCCCTAGCCCCTTGTCCTCGAGGGGCCCTCGGGCCTCGGGGCTCAGGCTGAGCTCAGTCCGCTCGTAGCCTGGCGGCTCGAAGGCCTGGAGGTGGACGGGAAGGTAGTTCTCCCCGTCATAGAAGTGGGGTTCCTGGTAGAAGTAGGGGGATGTCTCATAGAGCTCCATGGGGTCGGAAAAGCCTTGTTCCTGCCACTGGCCCCCAAGCTCCTGCAGCCCCTCACGCCAACTGCTGGGTGCCATTTAAACCCTCCCTGCTGGCATGGAACCAGAGATAAATATAGCCAATGCCGCAGAAACCTGAGCCCCCCCTAAGCTGTTGCTGCACATCAAGACGTTTACAGTGGATTAGATGTGATTCCCTTCCCTCTCCCCCCAGCCCCCCAGCCCCCCACCCCCCCCCCCAGCCTGCCTGCCCCAGCCTGGGCTGGCTCCTGTGCACGGGGAGGGAGGCCGTCGGTGTAATTTGATTAGTTTTCATTTCTCAGCAGCCCCCATGGGGCAGGGAAGGTGGGGGAGGACACACATTCTCCTCTCATCTGCTCCTTTCAATTACTCCTAGCCAGGCGGCCTGCCTGCTTTCCCCTTGCTAGTCCCAAAGAAGTGGCAGGGGGGGGGGGGGGAGCCGAGGGGAGGGAACAAGGAAGGGCAGGGTTCAGGCTGGAAGGGGACTGAAGAAGTCAATGTGTCCATCCCCCTGCCTCCTGACAGCACTTAACCAGCATCCATCCATCAGAAGCATGAGACCACTTCAAATTCGGGGCGTGTTTGGGGGCTCAGTGTCCAGGGTGAGAAGGAACCTGGACTTCTGGGTTTCCAAAGCAGCCTGGACATCTTAGGTCCCATAGGTCTTCTGTAACAGGGGAAATTGAGGCAAGAAGAATTTTTTGGTCCTTTTGGCAGGGGTCAGAAGTTTTCCCTTTGACACAGCTGGTCGGGGCAGAGCAAGAATGAGGACTTACAGGCTACCCCTCGCCACCTTCCCCGCAGGAGCAAGGTCAGGATCTATTAAATCCTCTGTCTCCTCCCTCTCTCCCTCTGGATCATTTATCCATCCTTCTGTGTTGCCTCTTCAACTCTGTTTACTGTCCCATCTGGGCACCCAGCTTTTCCTGGCTGCTTACTGTGGGTGGGGTGGGAGGGAGAGAAAGCAGAGCCCTCCAGACTCACTTTGAATCTCGCCTCTCCTTGACCACCTGGTGTGGTGGTTCTGCATCTTCTCGTCTAAGCCATCAGTTTTACACGCAGCATGTAGGTCTCAAATGTCGGTGGGAGGAAGGACTACTACATCTTCAGGCTTCTCAGTCCATGGTCACCTCTCAGCAGAGGGTTTGGGGTCTGAGAGGACCAATGCTCCCAAGACTGTGGCCTGGCCTGAGAGACCAGCAGTGAACAAGCTCAGCCCTAGGGCTGAAGAGTTACAGGGATGCCCCAGGCAGGGTCTCTGCCCTCAAGGACCTGACCATTAGTAGACCCCAGTGGTCACCTAGTTCCCCCCAACCCATGATGCCTGAATCCCCTTCACGGGTGGCCACTGTCCAGCTGCTGCTGACCTCACAGGGCAGCCCGTTCCACTGATGTGCAGCTCTGGCCACAGGGAGGCCTTCTGGATTTTGGACTGTGATGTGCTCCCCCAAAATCCTTTGGTCCCGTTTTTTCTCTAGGGTCCTGTGGATTAAGTCTGATCCCTCCTCCACTTGACATTTGAGATTGATGTTGTAAGTTCCAACCGGTGGCAATAAGAGGAGGAGGAATGGTGCTGGGGACTCAGAGAGGACTTCTCAGGGCTGGTGAGACCCATATGGAGCTTGAAGGAGCCGGCTTTCTTGCCGCTCATGGTTTATGGTGAGGAGCCAGGAAAGTGCTGGTGTCTGTTTGGGCTAGGGACCAGAGATGAGGAAGGGTCGCAGCTGGGCAATAAAAAAACCCCAAGCATGTTGAGGGAAGCAGTGAGGTCTTCATTGGGTTCTTGGCCTTCCCAGTGTGGCAGCAGGGGGTGCTCTGGATTCTCAACCCTGCTTTGACCCTGCTTTGACCAGCTGGGCTGAAGAAGAAGTGCTATTTCTAACACACATCCCGCCAAGCAAAGAGAAAAGAAAAACCTTGCCTCAGTTTACACCCTAGTCCTATGAGCCCTGAGGAAAGAAGTGACGTGGAAGTTACTATGGAAACTGAAAAATTGCATCGTTTGGTCCTTTTGGGATACAATCTGTCTTGCCCCTAAACAGGTGTTCACATCCTCTAAAAATGGAAGCAGGAAAGCTGGGCTTGTTCTGATTTCCAGGATCTTACTATCTAGTTGGCGAGCATGGCGCCGAAATGTGAATGTTAAACTGTAATGTAAGAGAGAGCTATTTTAATTCAGCAGGAAACATAGGGGCCGTGATCGATTGCAAATGAGTGGGCTCATCAACCCAGCATTTCGGGAGTTTATAGAAAGTCAAAATCACCAAAGTCTGGTCTCCGTGGAAGGCTTGAGGAGGAGGAGAGTGCTGGGCTGGCTCCTGGAGAACAGGTGGGATTTAGATGAGAAGAGAGGAGGGGAAGGTGGCTCTGGGCAGAGGGTTTGCACAGCTCTCGGGCTTCCGGTAAGTAGGCGATTCAACAAGTCTGTAAAGATGGGAGGAGACCCAGCTGGGCATGGGCGGACTCGAAAGCTGAGGCCATAGAAACCATAGCAGTGATCCAGGAGTGAGGTGCTGAAGGTTCGAGCAACCCACTCAGAGGCGGGAGGATGGATTCCGCCAGGAGAGCGAGTGTGTTTCAGCTGGCAGAGGGCGTGCGTGCGCGTGTGTGCGAGAGGACCATGGTCGTTGTAGTAATGAAAGAGCACCTGGCACATGGAAACATCCGATAAATATCGGTCCCTTTCCTTGCTTTGTCCTCTCCACTCCTGGCCTATATCCCAGGCTATTGCCCTGGCTGTCACCGCCTCCAGGGGACCAGAAGAGCAGGAGTGGGAGAGGGAAAACCTGGCCCTACCCCAGGTGTGTATCTATTTATTCACTCACTCTTTCAATCAAGAAACATGTATTGCACACCTTGTGCTGGGTGTTGGGGTCACCGATGTGAATAAGAGGTGGTCTTTCTGCCTGCAGCATAGTCACAGTTGAGTAAGGAAGAGGAGTACACAAAGTTATCTAACGAAGGTAGGCAGTGTTAGCTGGTAAAAAGTGCCATGCTATAATCCAGAGAAAGAATTTACTAACTACGCCCCTTCCTCGGCTGAACCCATTTTCCTAGGGGCCCACTCTGCGTCAGTCCCCGGGGTTGGGGCTGGACCTGGGTGAGAGCAGGAAATAGGCTCAGTGCCTACTCTCTGGTGGAGGTGTGAGTTTGGCCTTGTGTGTGTGATGTTCGTCTCTAACCAAGGGTGAGGGCAGAGCTGGAAGGTTAGGGTGATCTTCTGTGTCTGGGTTTCAATGAAGCCTGTCTGTAGATGTGTTTGTGAATGTCTGTCCATGTAAGTGGCCTGAGGACCATGCCAGGGCCTAGCTGTGGGGCACAGACCATCCTAGGACTGAGAAGATAGAGTGGCCCAGGCATCTCTGACCTCAGAACCCTGATGGGGGGATTGGTCCTCTACCCACCTTGTTCCTCTTTCATAGCTGAGCTGTGGAGCAGCCGCATCTAGGGGCTTGGCCTTCCTCCCCTGCACACTCGTCCACCCCATGCAGGCTACCCTCTGATGGATGGGAACACATTGGTGCCAAGCACAGAACAGCCTTTGTGCTCGGCCACCAGTGGTGATCCATCAGCTCTAACCTGACAGCAGGGCGTTGAGCCTTAATCCCCATCCCTGCTGGCTTGGGCACACAGGGCCCCCTGCCCCAACTGTAGCCTCCTCCAGCCATCCTGCTCCTTCCAGAGGAAGCCTTTATCCCTGGCTGGGGCTCCAGGGCCAAGCTGTTTGTGCCCCCACCCTGTCTGTCTCAACTCAATTCTGTCTATTTGCATGCTGTGCTGATCTCATTTGCATGGTAGTAGTTGGGTTTCAAAATGCCCAGAAATCCCCTTCACCTGCCTCTCGGGTCCTTCCTTCCCCCTCTGCTACACACCCAGCCCTACTCTCTGACTTCCAGTCCCTGCTGACCTCACAGGTGGGCTGACCTGGGCTGCCATGTTGCTTGGCCAACATCAAAGCGAGTTTCCCATTCTGGAGTCTCAAGTGCCTGGCAATAGAGAAGCAAAAAGGAGAAGAGTCTGGAAAGGGTGGGGGCTTCTGCTTCTCCAAACAGGCCCCACTTTTTGTTTTCTTAGTCTGGGTCTCTGGGTGTTATGGATGAGAATTAGGTGGGGGTTGGGTGGCAGGAATGTGTGTACATTTCTAGGACCTAGATGCATGAATGTGGCATACAAATCAGCTTGATTATTTGGGGAGCAGTAACCTCACAGCAGGGTGAGAACCCATCACAGAATCATAGAATGTCAGAGCTAGGAGGTAGCCTAAGGATTAGCTAGTCCACCTTCTTTCTTCTACACACTGGGAAACTGAGGCCCAGAGGCGGGATGTGACTTGCCCAAGGGTGCACAGAGCACCAGTATCAGAAGTGTGAAGGGTTTTGGCTCTTGGACTGCCTGATTTTAGGCCTTGGGGCTGAATCCAGCTGTCTCCTTTCCCTCCCTGAGGCTGACAGGTGAGGAACATGCTTCACGTGAGTACGTGCCTTCCAGGTGGGAGACAGTGAGGGAACTGGAGGTGCTCTAGGCTTCGAAGGGAGAGTCCAGGAGACTTGAAGACAGGAAAAGGAGGTGAGAGACACTGGGCTGGGGAGACCGAGGGAAGCCTGGGGGTTTGAGACAGGAGGAGAGGTCTAGAGGCAGATGGGAGCCCCAACTGAGAGGTGAGGAGCAGGGGGGCCCCAGGCCTCCGGAGGCCACACATTGTTTCCATTGAGGACTGAGCATCAGATAACCACTGGGAAATCCGTCCCTGCCTGGAATCTGGAGCTGAGAGCCAGGCTCATTCATCAAGAATCTCTGGCCTTGGGGTGGGGGAAGGTATGGGCCTGGAGGCGGAAGGGAATGGGTCCCCAGGGAGTGGGGGTCATGGGGGTGGTGATTGTTGGACACAAAGCACAGAGCTAGGTTTAAAAATAACCAGACCAGGTTTCAGCAGAGTGTGTGACCGTGTGAACCTGAGGGCCTTTGGAAAAACGGGTGAGGATTTCTTATGAGTATTCCATGTTCCTATGTGAGCTGGGCCTTCAGCTCTGGATTAAGACAAAGACTGTGAGGAAGTTAAGGGCAAGTGGAAGAAGAAACCCTGCGTAAGGGTCAGGGCACAATGCTGTCATTTCTCCTCTCTGGTTCCCAGTTCCCCATTTGTAAATCAAGATGCTGATCTGAATGATCCAAATGATCCTTTGAGAGGTAACATTCTTTTTCTGACTCAGCATGTGGGCCTGGAGGAAGTGCTCATAGGGTCAGAGTAGGACTGTTTGGAGAGTTGTTTGAACTGGGCCTGGCCCTAGAGAATGGACTTGTAGGATCAGAGAGGGTAGGTTTCCTTGGATTTTTTGTCCTTTTCCCATCTCCACTTCTGCTCCCATACTCAGTCTCACTGAAAAGCAACCAGATGGTTCTCTGGACTCATTTCAGTCTCCCTAGAACTGGCTGGCATATATTTGTCATACTTGCCCTCAGACTTAGCCCCCCACCTATCCCCCTTCCTTTCTAGTAACCACCCCCCCCCTTCTGCCTTCTCTGTGGATTCAGAAGCCTTCTGCCCTCCCTGTGGGTTCAGAAGCTGCCCCACCCCCTTCCACTCCATGGACAGCTTCTATTTCTGCCTCTTTGACAAGTTGTGACATATTTGGGAGCAGCTGCTGCCTGGGTGGAGATGCCTTTGCTTTTCTCCTGGCTCTGTCTTCTCCTCCCCAATACCTCTCCCAACAGCCACCCCTTCCCAGAATGTGCTGGCAGACCCTCCCTGCATTCCCCTCTGTGGAACTCAGACATCCAGCTTTTTCTCCGTTTCTACAGGAGTGGCCCAGGCTCTAGCCTGATACAAAGGGAGCCTTCTGCGACAGAAAGTCAGGTGGCTGGGTGTGGGGGGTAAGATCTCTTCTGCCAAGCCCCAATCTGTGTGGTTTGAAGCAAGTCTCTTCCTCGCTCTGGGCTTTATTTTTCTATCTTTAAGATGTGGGTGATGAATAATGTCTTCCCTGGCAACAGCAGGTAGTTTTGCCACCTGTTAACTGTAGGAACTTGGGAACTCTCCCTGTGCTATTAATCCCATGACTCTTGTCTTCTCTAAAGATTTTATTTCAATGTGACCCACAGAGAAAAATCAGTCAATTGAAATGGATTCAGAAATGATAGGGAAGATAGAGGGGCACCTGGGTGGCTCAGTCAGTGGAGTGTCTGACTCTTGATTTTGGCTCAGGTCGTGATCTCAGAGTCGTGGGCTGGAGCCCTCGCGTTGGGCTCCTCGCTCAGCGGGGAGCCTGCTTGAAGATTCTCTCCCTCTGCCCCTCCCCCTGTGTGCATATGTGTGCTCTCTCTCTCTCTCAAATAAGTAAATCGATCTTTTTTCTTTTTTTAAAGAAATGATAGGGAGGATAGAATTAGCAGGTAGGGCCATTAAAAGAGCTAGTATAAATACGCTCAGTATGTTTAAGGATTTAAAGAAAAACATGAACATAATGAAGAGAGAATTAGAAGATACAAAAAGGAATTACAGTTTCACTGGATAGGATTATAGATTAGTCTGCTTTTGTTGCCTAACAAAATACCATAGACAGAATGGAAAGCAGAAATTTATTTCTCACAGTTCTAGAGGCTGGAAGTTTGAGATCAGGGTGCCAACATGGTTGGGTTCTGGTGAGAGCTCTCTTCCTGGTTTACAAAAGGCTGCCTTCTTGCTGTGTACTCACATGGCCTTTCTTCAGTGCACGTGTGTATATATAGAGAGAGATCAAGCTCTCTGGTGTTTCTTCTTGGAAGGGTTGCTAATCCCATCAGACAAGGCTCTCACCTTGATGACCTAATTACCTCTACAAAGCGCTGTCTCCAAATACCATCACACTGGGGGCAAGGGCTTCAACATATGAATATTGGGGAGACCACAGACATTCAGTACATTATATATTAATAGCAGATTAGATGTTGCAGAAAAAAGCTCACTGAATCTGAATACAAAGCAATAGAAATATCCAAAATGAAACACAGAGAAAAATAATATATAAAAAAAGTTTCACTGACCCATGGGACAATATCAAGGAGACTAACATACAGGTAATTGAAGTACCAGAAAGGGGCAGAAAAATGTTGGAAGAAATAATGGCTCTAAATTTTCCAAATTTGATGAAAACTATAAACTCATAAATCTAAATCATTTATCCCCAAAAGGATAAACACAAAGAAAACCGCACCATGGCACATCATAATCAAATTTCCAAAAACTGGTGGTAAAGAGAAAATTTTAAAAGCAGTCAGGAAAAAGAAGCCCACTATATATAGGAGAATCAATATTGATTTATCATCAGATACTATGAAGGCCAGAAGACAATAGAACAGCATCTTTAAAGTGCTAAATGAAAAGAAAAGCCTTCCATATCCAATAAAAATATCTTTCAAGAATGAAAGTGAAGTAAAGACTTTTTCAGACAGAGAATAGCTGGCAGAATTTATCACCAGGAGATAGTTACTATAATAAATGTTAAAGGGAGTTCTTTAGGCAGAAGGAAAATGATACAAGATGGAAACTTGAATCTGCAGAAAGGAGTGAAGAGCATCAGAAGTGCTAAGCATGTGGGTCATATGAAAAGAATTAAACTCCACCCCCAAGAAATTTAAAAATTTCTTTAAAAGATAGTTGCCTATTTAAGGCAAAAATAGTAACCTTGTGCTGTAGGGTATATAATATAAGAATAGAATGTATGAGATCAATAGCACAGAGAATGGGAGGTGGGAAATAGAATTATACTGTTATAAGGTTTCTACATTATATGTGAAGAAGTATAGTATTATTTGAGGGTAGAGTGTGAGAAGTTAAAGATGCATATTATTAACACTAGAGGAACTTCTAAAAAATAAAATATAGACCTACAGCTAATAAGCCAATACTAGAGTTAAATGGGAATATTAAAAAAAAATATTCTGTTAATCTAGAAGAAGACAGGAAAAGAGACAAAGAGGAACAGAGAGCAGATGGGACAAATTGAAAACAATTTGCAAGATGGTAGATTTACCCCCAACTATATCTATAACTGCATTAAATGTAGATAGTACAACTGGATAAAAAGCAATATCCAACTATAGGCTGTCTACAAGAAATTAACTTAACATGTAAAGACAGATAGGTTGAGAGTAAAACGATGGAAAAATACATACCATGCAAACACTAATCAAGAAGTGTTGGGGTGCCTGGTTGTCTCAGTCGGTGGATCGTGTGACTCTTGATCTTGGGGTTGTGAGTTTGAGCCCCATGTTAAGGTGTAAAGATTACTTAAAATAAAAAATCTTAAAAAAAAGAAAAAGAAGTGTGGAGTGGTGTATTTATATCCAGAAAAAGTAGATTTCAGAACAAGAAATATTACCAGGGATAAAGAGAGACAGTACATGATAAAGGGGTCAATTCATCAATAAGACATATTAATTTTTGAATGTCTGTGCACCTAATAATAGACCTTCAAAATAGACGAAGCAGAAAATGATAAAACTGCAAAGGAAAACTAGATAAATCCAAAATTTTAGTTAGAAATTTCATTTTTGAAAAATTTTTATTTTTTAAGTACGCCCCATGCCCAGCGTGGAGCCCAACATGGGGCTCAAACTTATAGCCCTGAGATCAAGACCTGAGCCGAAATCAAGAGTTGGATGGTTAACTGACTGAACCACTCAAGCACCCTCGTTAGAGATTTCAAAGATCCTTTTTCAGTAATTCACAGAACAAGTAGGTAAAATTAATATGGAAATAGAAGACTTCACTCATTCCATTGATTTGCTAACTGCTGTTAGTAACAAGTGGCACATGGAACACTGACCAAGGTAGATCATATGCTGGGCCACTGAAAGTCTCAGTAGATTTAAAAATACCATAGTAAAGAGCATGTGCTCTGACAGCAATTGAATTAAATTGGAAGCCAGTAACAGAAATTTCTAGAAAATCCCTCCAGATATTTGGAAATTAAACTTTTTTTTTTTTTAAGATTTTATTTATTTATTTGAGAGAGAGAGAATGAGAGAGAGCACATGAGAGGGGGGAGGGTCAGAGGGAGAAGCAGACTCCCCACCGAGCAGGGAGCCCGATGCGGGACTCGATCCCAGGACTCCAGGATCATGACCTGAGCCGAAGGCAGTCGCTTAACCAACTGAGCCACCCAGGCGCCCTGGAAATTAAACTTTTAAATAACCCATGGGTCATTACTTACTGATCCCTTTCTGTCATGCCCTGTGCTAAGTGCTAGGTAACCCTCACAATAATCCCCACAAAATAATTACTATTATCACCATTTTGCAGATGAGGATCCGGAGCCCAGAGAGGGTGGGCAGCTGGTAAATTATAAAGCCAGGACCAGAAACTCAGATCCGTCCCATGCCAAAGCCCAGCTCACAATCAGTTATGTTGTTCAACAGTCAACTCGTTAGAGCATTTGAGATGGACACCCCAAATAGCGCTGTGCTGGGAGAGCCCTGTTGGGCCTGGGGTGGGGGTGCGTGGCTGCGCTGTTGACAGGTTGCTTGCCTCCTCTCAGCTCCCCATCCCCTGTCTCACCCCCAGGCTTGGTGCTCAAGAACCTTCCGTGTGGAAAGTTTCACATTGCATGTTCCCTTGTGCTCTTGCCCACCCAAATTCGGCTCCCCTGCCCCCAGCCAGCTCTCTCCATGGCAACCTCACTGGCCTTTTGCAGGTGCTCCACCCAAACTCTTTCCAAGTGCTCCTGGTCTTCCTCTTCCAGGGGTCCTACTTCTACTGCCCCCCTCCTGGTGCCCCCATCCTGGCGCCCCCATCCTGATCTCAGTGGGCCTGCTCTCTGCTTCAGGCCTTTCTGGAACTTTATCCCCGGGCACTCAGTTCCAAGCAAGACCTGAGACACTATGCTCCTCGGACAGCCTTCTCAGACCAGACCCACTGTCGCCAGTCGCCTGGAATCCACAGTGATCAGAGTATCCCCAGACTGTCCAGCACTGCTCAGTGGCTTGCTTTTTCTTGGTCTTTTACTTAGGAGACCTTGAGCCAGACTGCCTGGCTTGTAATCCTGGCATTATCACTTTTGAGCTTTGTGACCTTATACAAGTGACTTGAACTCTCTGTGCCTCTACTTTTGAATTCTTTTAATAAGGATAAAAATAGGACCTGTCTCATAGAATTGTTGTATAGATTAAATGGGTTCATATTTATAAAGTGCTTGGCACTTAGTGTCTACTCAGTTAATTTAGGTCCGTTATTATTACTGAACCTCCCTTCCGTCCTTGTCTCCTCCATCAGACTGGGAGCTCCCTGAGAGCAGCAGTAGTGTTTTTTTTCTATCACTCTATCATCCTGGGAGCCCTCTGGGGAGAGGGGCCGCATCTTCCCTAATGAGCCGGGGGCTCCCCGAGGGCACAAAATGTGTCTCTACCATTAGACAGGGACTGTGTCTGTGTCCTCAGGCTCTGAATGTCCCTCTTTGCTTGCCTCTCTGTTCTCAGGACAGGGACTTGAATGTGGCAGGCCCAGGGGAGCCCCCAGGAGGTGAGGATGTTGCAGGGAGGGTCCCTGTTGAGGGAGCCATGTAGACAGATTCCTACCCAGGGCAGGGTGGCCCCCAGAGAGAGTTGGGCGGCTCTTGGAATGACGTCACAAGGCAGCCTCCAAGGGTTACTTCTGTCCTCAGGAAGGGACCAGCCAGGAATTGTCCCAAAACCTTCTGTCCATGTCCACCACTGAGGACATCAGCCCTCGGCACAACCTTATTCCTTTCTCTCCATCGGAAGACGGGAGATGCGGCTGGCACGGGGTAAAGAACAGCCCGAGATGCCATTGTATCCTGCTCTGCTGCTTGCTAGTTGTGTGACCTTTTATTCATTTACTATCTTGGAGACTTATTTTCACAGACAAAATGCTAATTAGAAAACCTGTTTCTCCAGGCATATCATATACTCAATAAATGTTTGTTGAATGAATGAATGAGTATTCATTTCCTTTCTTTTGGGGGCAAGGGTTAGGGAGTGGTGCAACCAGCCATGCTTCTGGTAAGTTGAATTCTAGCATCTGCGGGCTGAACAGGTCATTGAGATGACATTTAGTTCATTCCCAGCCTTTAATCCATCCCAGGCACACACTTATATAAGCTCCCAAAATGGAACCCTTGGTAATGCATTCCCATGCTTTGGCCATGAGAAAATCCCTTCTAACATCACTTCACCCCCTCCCTACCCCACCCTTAAGGGCACATCATAGGCGTGTCTTGTCATGGACTCTTTTCTGTAGCTGGGATGAGGAATGTGGTGTACCTCCCTGAGTTGAGAGTCAGGACATCTGTATTCTACTCCTAGCTCTGCAGCTAACTCCTATGTGGCCTTGAGAAATGGAAGCTAGTATTTGCTGAGTCTCTACTGTGCGCTGGACACAGTGCTAAGTGGTCTATGTATGTTACCTCCCTCATTTCTCACAAGTATGTGGAGTGAAGACAGAGTCCCTGTTTTACTAAGGGGAAACCTGAGGCTCAGAGAAGTTAAGGAACCTGCATCAAATCACACAGCTTATAAATGAGGAGTTCCTGTCTCTGACTCCATAGTTTCTTTCCATGGTGCTAGACTGACTTCTCTAGGGGCCTCCGTGTCCTGATCTGTAAAACAAGGGGATTGGATTCAGTGTTCTGGAAGGTCCCTCCCAGCTTTGGCATTTTGTCACCCCCTGCTCAAGACCTCTGGAAGGTTCTTAGGAAATTGGTACTTAGCTTCCTGGCTTGGCTTCCCTGCCCTTCCCCAACCTTCTCTTTTGTTTGTCTGTCCCTGGGCCCTCCTCACAATCCTCTTCAGTAAGTTGGTGTGAGACAAGAAACCAAATGTTTCCCTGTAGTTGGGGCAGATCCATCTGCTGCGTTCCCCGAATAGCGGGCTGCGGGAACACTGCGTTCTACCCTCCGGCCCTAGTGCCTGGAGTGTTTTCCCTGAGCAATACTGCCTGTTTGCATTCCCCTCTCTGTGGGGGCTTGGGCCAGCCCAAGGCAGGACCCATTTGCTTTTCTGCGACTGAAAGCAGATGGCCTCCTGGTGGTAGGGGTGGGGTTGGGTGGACTTGCTTCCCAGGCCCAGGGATTTTTCCTCTGTAGGCTGTTTTCATTCCTAAAGTGCCAAGCCTTGCACCCTCAGACCACTGATGGAGTTCATTAACTCGCATGCTCCATGCCCTCACTCCATCTTGGCTCCCCCGCCATGGACATAGAGCCCTGACTTCCGATTTTTAGCCATGGCTTCTCTCAGCCTATGGTTTCCTTTTCTGCATTTATAGATAGGCAAGTTGAGGCCTTGGGAGGTGGGTCAGGAGCTCGGACTGGGACAGGAACTCATGCATTCACCCTTCCCCAACTGGGCTGGACTCCCCACCCCTGTCTTTCAATAGGGCTGCTTTCCCAACACTGTGTCTGGCTTCCCAAGTCTCCAGTTGCCTATTTCTCATCTTTCTTGGCTGTAACCAGATTTTTGAAAGAGACTGTTTCCTTTGTTGGCTAGTGAGCTCTCACACTTCCTGGCCCAGGGGTGAGGAGCAATGTTTTCTTAGAATCCCAAACCCAGAGGCAGCTGCCTTCTCCATCTCATGTCGCCTGGTAGGCATGGGCTGGTCAGGGGAAGCACCCTGGGTCCAGAGCAGGATTGACTCAGGGGGACAATATGACTGTCATTCCTAGGTCATCATCAACAACTACCTCACCATTTAGGACTTTCCTGTTTACCAGGCACTGTGATAAATGCTTTATACACACAAACTATTTGGTCCCTACAATAATTCTATGAAGTGAAGTAAGTATTATTACGTCAATTTTCAGACTGGGAGTCATGGTTAAGAAATTTGTTAATGGGGGCGCCTGGGTGGCTCAGTCATTAAGCGTCTGCTTTTGGCTCAGGTCATGATCCCAGGGTCCTGGGATCGAGCCCCGCACTGGGCTCCCTCCTCTGTGGGAAGCCTGCTTCTCCCTCTCCCACTCCTCCTGCTTGTGTTCCCTCTCTTGCTGTGTCTCTCTCTGTCAAATAAATAAATAAAATCTTAAAAAAAAAGAAAAAAGAAATTGTTAACAGTACTAATAGAAGGTGGAGGCAAGAATAGAACCCAACCTGGCAGACTCCAAAGTTGGTGGACGGTCTCCTCCATGAATGTCTACTATCTCAGGCTCCAGCCTTAGGCCACCTTGGTGAGCAACTCTGCTTTACAGTGGGTAAACAGTAGGTATTCAGCAAGTGCACGGGTAGATGTTCACTACATACTTACTGATTAGCTGAGCTAAACAGCTAAACAGTGGAGTCCACGTCATCAAAGCAAGTCCCTTCTTTGGCACAGAATGAGAGTCCGGGTCATTTTTCCTTCTCTGGGCTGACCTGAATGTCATTCTCTGTGAACTGGGGTGAATTCCTGGCTCTTTGGGTGCTGGTGGTACCCACTGGGAAAAGTGAAAATGTCATGCAGAGGGGCATAGAACTGTAGACAGGTTGAGGCAGGAGGCTGGACACCTCGACCTTCCGAAGGCCTTTTGCAGAAACGGTGAACTTCATCGAGCTGCCTGGGGATTTGCTTATTCTGAGACAGACAGCCTCGCTCCTAGAGTCATGAATTTAGGAACATTCCGTCTACCTGTTGGCGGGCACACCTGGCACCAGTGCCTGTAGCCCTGGGAGTGGGTGTTGGCATGATCAGTGATGCTCATTGTGCCTTATTCCCTGCCATGTGGAGCTGATGCAGACAAGCCTCCTGACTTGTCTTCCTTTTGCTTTGCTCTTGCTGGCTGTCCTTGCCAGGGCTGGTTCTTGGCCGTGGGGGTGGGTAGCCAAAAACTTGACTTCTGACCTCTGACAACCCCAAGCCTCCCCCTCCCCCACACTTGCTAACTCCAGTGAAACCAGAGCTGCATAGATGATCAGAGCTGGGAAGAATCTTAGACCAACTGTCTCGTTTTAAAGAGGAAAAACTGAGAGGTAGAGAGGAGGAAGTGACTTGCCTAAGGTGACAGATGGTAGAGTGGGGTAAGTCATATTGGACTTTAGCAGCCTGCCTGCCTTGTCTTTGAGAGCCAGGAAATAGTCATTTAATATACATGTAATGTCTTCTATGTATAATCACATTGCCTCCCGCTGAGTGATCACCTGGGTGTACACACACACCACGCACGCATGCGTGTACACACACGTACACACGTTGTCCAGAGCCTCCCTTTGGTACTGCCAGCTCACTGTCCCCGTCTACCCCATCAAAGTTCCTGGGCCAGATTTCTGCCCCTTGGGATCTTGCCCCTTTAGGTGGCTACGGGCTGATGTGACAGTGGAAGATATCTAGATATCTAGACCCTTGACCTCTCCTCCTTCCCACACAAGCCGGGGCACCAGGCAGAGAGCTTCGTTGCTTAGAGTAATGAGGCCTTAGGTTAGTTACTTACCCTCACCAACCCTCAGCTTTCTCATTCGGAAAATGGGCATAATAATACACTTAGCTTGGTGCCTGGCGCCCAGTCGGCTAATAATGTGTTAGTTCCCATGTATTATTATTAGTGGGACCATTATTCCTGAAAGCAGTTCTCTGGGGGATTTCTCACCTAGCTGAGAGATGGGGCTGGGGTTCCATGATGGGTCCCCCTCCCCCCCTACCGCCAAACACACACACACACACACACACACACACAAGACTAGCATTCTAGGAGTCCTTAGGGAGGTTTCAGTCCCTACCCTGGCCCCATCCATTGTCAAACAAGCCCGTGGCATTTCACGGATCTCAGCTCTGCCTGTTGCGAGTTATAAATAACCCCTGGCCATCTGTTCTATGAAACCCCAATACTGAGCCCAAAAGCAGAAGCTTCCTAGATCCCTGTCTCCATCCTTACCCATCTTCTTCTGTTTCTGGCAGGATTTTTATTTTCTCTGCTTTAGAATTTAAAGCTCTTCCCAAGCCTGTGTGTGAATTCTCCATCATTGCAGATGTCGAGGAACTCTCTGGGGAATGGTTCTTTTGGAAGGAAATGCCCATTTAAAGAATCGCCCATGGCCGGGCAGGGTCAGCGGCTACACGGCGGCTGGAAGGTGCACAGAAAACCTGCCGGGCCTATGAGGCAGATGCCCCCCTACAGCAGAGGGGCTCAGAAGCAGTGGCCCTTGGAGTCCCCAGAGCTAAGCAAACCCTCAACCTTGTGGGGGTGATGAGGTGAGAATCCTTGGGCCCTTCCTTTGTTCTCATTCCTGCCTCCTAAAAACACATAGGAGTCCTGTGTGCCCTGGCCCCTCTCAACCTGCAATAATTAGCTAGGTATAATAAATATTAGCTAAATATAACAACTGGCTAATCTGGGTGGCTATATGCTATGGACTGACTGTTTTTGTCCCACCCCCACCCCTCCAAATTCAGATGTTGGAGCCCTAACACCTAGTGTGATGGTATTTGGAGATGGAGTCTTTGGGAGGCAGTTAGGGTCGGAAGAGGTCATGGGGGTGGGGCCCTCATAATGGGATTAGCGCCCTTTTAAGTAGAGACAGCAGAGAGCTTGCCCTCTCTCCATATGTACTCACTGAGGAAAGGCCGTGGGAGCAGAGCCAGAAGGAGGCTGTCTGCCAGCCAGGAAGGAGGCCCTCACCAGAACCTGACCATGCTGGCACCCTGACCTTGGACTCCCAGCCTCCAGAACACTGAGAAAATCAATTTCTGTTGTTTGAGCCACTCTGTGGTATTTTATCATGGCAGCCTGAGCTGACTGACACACTATATAAACATATTGGTCAGGACACTTGCTTTTCTCAGGAACAGCATTTCAACAGGGCCTTCCTGGAGACAGCATCAGTGACTGTGGTCTGCTTCTTAGCTGAGACCTGGGATAGCGGCGGCCATGTTTCTTCCACCACAAGCCAACTGATCAGAAATCCATATGGATGTGAGATACAGAAAGTGTTAAATGTATCACATTTTACTGAATAGAAAGTAATATTTATAAGTTACAATGTATAACAATAAAAATTCAACAAACACTCACAGTCCGGCTGTTTGAAGGAACAGGCCATGGCAGCATTGCCTTTGAATGCCTCCCTAATCTTACCCATTCCCTCCTTGAGCTGAGGTAACCCTCATCATTAATTCTGTGCTTACAATTTCCTTGCTTTTCTAGGGCGCCTGGGTGGCTCAGTCGGTGAAGCGTCTGCCTTCGGCTCAGGTCATGATCCCAGGGTCCTGGGATCAAGCCCCACGTCGGGCTCCCTGCTCAGCGGGAAGCCCGCTTCTCCCTCTCCCACTCCCCCCTGCTTGTGTTCCCTCTCTCACTGTCTCTCTCTCTCTGTCAAGTAAATAAACAAAATCTTAAAAAAAAATTTCCTTGCTTTTCTTTACAGTTTTATCACATTTCTATTCCAAAATGAGACATGGCTTGATTTAATACGTTTTTGAATATTTTATCATTGGAATCAAAGTACACATCTTCTCTTGAGACTGGCTTCTTTCATCGGTGTTGTGTTGTGTTGCTATTCACTTTTTCTTTCATTATAGTGCAGGATTCCATTGCGTGAATATACCACAACTTATTTCTCAATTCTATTGCTGATGGAAAGGATGGATTTTTTTTCCCCCAGTTTGGGAGTTCTGGGAGCTACACTGCAACAGATGTTCTTCTCCACAGAAGAGCTGCTCTAGGGTGTATACAAAGCAGTGGAATTGAATTGTTGCCTCACAGAGTAAATACGTCTTAACTTTGTTAGATAATGTAAAACCTGTTTTCTAAGGTGACTGCACCAATTTACACTTCCACTAATAGTGATATCGTCAAACTTAAAAATTTTGTTTGTTTATTGGGAGGGATTAAAATGGTATCTCTTGGAGTGCCTGTGTGGCTCAGTCTCTTAACCGTCTGCCTTCCGCTCAGGTCATGATCCTAGGGTCCCGGGATTGGCGCCGCTCAGCAGAGTCTGCTTATCCCTCTCCCTCTGCCCCTCCATCCACCCCCCACCCCGTTTGTGCGCGCTCTCTCTCTCAAATAAATAAATAAAATCTTTAAAAATAAAACAAAGTGGCATCTCTTGTGGTTAAAATTTGCATATCCCTGATGACTAGTAAAGTTGAATATTTTTTCAGATATTTATCAGCCATTCATATTTCTTCATTTGTGAAATTCCTGTTTAAGTACTTTGCCCATTTTTCTATTAGATTGTTTATCATTTTCTTATTGATTGTAGGAGTTCCTCATATTCTTTCTTTCTTTCTTTTTTTTTAAAGTGGGCCCCATGCCCATCACAGAGCCCAGCGTGGGGCTTGAACTCACAACCCTGAGATCGAGACATGAGCTGAATTCAAGAGTCAGACACTGAACTGACCGAGCCACACAGGCGCCCCTCATATTCTTTTTTTTTTTTTTTAAGATTTTATTTATTTATTTGAGACAGAGAGAATGAGAGAGCACATGAGAGGGGGGAGGGTCAGAGGGAGAAGCAGACTCCCCGCCGAGCAGGGAGCCCGATGCGGGACTCGATCCAGGGACTCGATCCAAGGACTCCAGGATCATGACCTGAGCCGAAGGCAGTCGCTTAACCAACTGAGCCACCCAGGTGCCCCGCGCCCCTCATATTCTTGATAGTAGTCATTTGTCAGAGAGAAGTATGACAGATATCCTCTCTCACTCTGGTTTCCTTTTCACTCTTAAGATGTCTTTTTGCTTCTTTTCCTTTAGAGTTAAGGATTTTTGTTCCTGTTTAGGAAATCTTTGCCTATTACAAGGTCATGAAGATACTTTTTTCTGTTTTCTTCCAGAAGTGGGTTTTTTTTTGACCTTTCACATTTAGGTCTCTATGTCTGAACTGAGTTTCGTTTGTAGTGTGAGGCTGCTGGTGTCCCCACAGAGCTGGCTACTGGGGACCCTGACAACACTGCCATGTGGCTGATATTGATAGCCCGCACCCTTCTTCTTCAGACATGTCAGGTAAGCCAATGTCCCTAGTGATCTTTCTTTGTGGGTCTTTTCTATTCTTGCTTCATGGTGTTGCTATAGGTTCTTAAATGGACTACTGAGACCTCCCAGGGCTATTTTTGTTTGTGGATAGCTGTCTGTTGTTTTTTGTGGGGGAACAAAGCCTGCTGTCCCCTACTCGGCCACCTTGCTGATGTCACTCCAAAGTTGTGTTTGCTGTTTATAAATTCTAAATCTGCAGTTATTTGGCTTTAGAATTTTAAAGCTGTTACTCCATTGTCTCCTGGCTTTCATTGTTTCTGTTGAAGAGTTTGCGAACTCTATTAGCTCCTTTGCAACAGTGTCTTTTTATTGTGCCTGCTTTTAAGATTTTCTCTTTGTTTTTGTTTTCTCCAGTTTTACTGGAGTTTTACAGTTTTACTATGATGTATTTGTTTTTTGTTTTTTTTTGCATAGGAGGAGTATGGATATTATTGAGTCTATGGCTCCATTTTTGTTGTTGTTGTTTTGGGTTTTTTCTTCATTTCTCTTTTTCCTGTGTGTGTGTATTTTATTCAGGTATAGTTAACATACAGTGTTATATTAGTTTCAGGTGCACAATATAGTGATTCAACAATTCTTTTTTTTTTTTTTTTTTTTTTGGGTTTCCTTTTTTTTAAGTTCAATTAATTAACAATATAGTGTATTATTAGTTTTAGAGGTAGAGTTCAGTGATTCATCAGTTGCATACAACACCCAGTGCTCATTCCATCACGTGCCCTCCTCCTCCATGCCCACCACCTAGTCACCCCATCCCCCCCCCACCTCCCCTCCAGCAAGCCTCAGTTTCTTTCCTATGCTTAAGAAGTCTCTTACGGTTTTTCTTCCTCTCCGGTTTCATCTTGTTTTATTCTTCCCAGGTTTTTTTTTTTTGTTTTTTACTAACCAGAATCATGCTGTATGTATTGTCCATGTGCTTTTTGGAGATGTTCTCAGCCTAGCACACTCCTTTTATCCATTTTATATTCCACAGAAATAGATGTTTGGGTTGCTTCATTCTGCTGTTATAATTATTCCCACTTTTGTGCACAAACTTGGGCACAGGGGCTGAAATTTGAGGGGAACAGTGTCAATTTGAGCCCTTGGCAATCTGAGGTGAAGGCATGTTGACTTGGCATTTAGCAGGTGGCAGGCCGTGCACGCTGACTTGGGCAGGAGAGCGGGTGGACCGTGAATTTGGGACCCACAGGCCGATGGCATCGTGTGTGACAGGGACGTGGTTGGTTTTGCTCTTAATTTTTGTTTTTCTGGGAAACTTGATCTCTCCCTCTATTCTAAATGAAAGCCTTGCTGGATAGAGTATTCTTGGCTGTAGATTTTTTCCTTTTAGCAGTTGGAATTTATCATGCTGTTTCCTTCTGGCCTGCAGAGTTTCTGCTGAAAAACCCACTGATAGCCGTATGGGGTTTCCCTTGTATGTACCTGCTTTCCTTTCTCTTGCTGCTTTTAAAATTCTCTCTTTATCACTACTTTTGGCCGTCTTATTTACTTTGTGTCTTGGCGCAGACCTCTTTGGGTTGGTTGTGTTGGGGGCTCTCTGTGCCTCCTGGATCTGGATTTCTCGTTCCTTCCCCAGATTCAGGAAGTTTTCAGCTATTATTTCTTCAGACAAATCTTCTGCGCCCTTTCCTTGCTCTTCTCCTTCTGGGATCCCTATCATGCGACTGTTATGCCTGACAGTGTTGCTGAGTTCCCTGGGTCTATTTTCATTTTGTGTATTTTTCACCCCTCTCATCTGCTCGGCTTGATTGCTTTCCATGACTCTGTCCCCCAGGTGGCTGATCCTTTCTTCTACTTCCTCTTGCTTGCTATTTATTCCAGATGCTCTATTTTTATTTCCATTTAGTGAGTCCAATAGCTCTAATTGGTTCTTTTTTACGTCTGCTAGCTCTCGGTGGAGGGTCTCGTGGAGGTCCTGCAGTCCTTCCTCAATTCTAGCGAGCATCTTTATGAGCGTTACTTTAAACTCACTATCAGACATATTACTTATCTCCGTTTCGCTTAGGTCTCCTACTCTGATTTTGTCCTGTTCTTTGATTTGGGACATATTCCTCTGTCTCCTCATTCTGTCTCTTGCGTTGTCTGTTTCTCTGTGTTAGGAAAGTCAGCTCCGTCTCCTGCACTTGAAAGTAGTGGCTTTATGAAGAGGTCCTGCAGTGCAATGTCTGTTCCCCAGAACCTGGTGCTTCAGGGGGTGTCTCCTATGGGTGTTGCCCCAGGGGTGTCCTCCCGTTGTGGCTGGGATGTGTTTGCCTTCAGTCCTGTTGTCTGCGATGGCTCCCTGCCTGTTGTGGGCAGAGTCTGGTGCCCATGGTGTTAGTGGGCTGCTCCGGGGCTGCCTTGGGCTGGAGTTGAGTCAGACCAGGCGTTTGCCGGAGATGCAGTAGCACCAAACTGCAGGCCCTGTCCCTGTGTCGTCCCCGGAGAAGCTTCTGTTCGTGTGTGGGGCCTGCAGTCAGACCAGCTGCCTGCCCTCAGCCCACTGCTGGAATCACAGTCACACGGGTGTGTGCTTATCTTCCCCTCTCCCTGGGGCAGGACTCACTTTGGAGTGGTGCTGACCCTTGTCTGGGCGGCGCACACACTGCCAGGCTTGTGGCACTGCTTTGACGGGATCTTGCCAAGAGCGATCGGAGGGGATGGATCTACTTCACTGTGGCCTCTTGTCTGCGCCGGGCTGCGGAGAGTCTGTTCTGCCAGTTTTCGGGCTGCTTTCTGGGTTATTTATGCCGACGTGGGTGCTCTCTAGGCGGCCACGCGACAAGAGGTCAGCCCAGGGACACCCTACCCCGCTATCTTCCAGTGATTCAACAATTCTATGTATTACACTGTACTCATCATGGTAAGTGTACTCTTAATCCCCTTCATCTATTTCACCCATCCCCCTATCCACCTCCTCTACCATTTTGGAAAGTTCTAGGATTTGGAATACTTATATTTGTTTTTTGTTTTTAAGATTTTTAAAAAAAATTTATTTGGCAGGAGGAGAGGAGAGAAAGAGAGAGAGAGAGAGAACGTGAGCAGGGGGGAGGAGCAGAGGGAGAGGGAGAAGCAGACTCCCCACTGAGCAGGGAGCCCGATGTGGGGCTCAATCTCAGGATCTCAAGATCATGGCCTGAGCCGAAGGCAGATGCTTAACCGACTGAGCCACCCAGTTGCCCTGGAATGCTTATATTTGAAGTATCTCTTCAAATATTGCATCTGTTTTATCTTTCTTTTCTCTTCTTCTGGCACACCAATTACACATATATTGGGATTTTAACCATATACTATGTGTCTTACACATTTTCCACCTTTTTGGGAGAGTGAATTTTAATTTTAATCTGATTTTTTTCTGTTGATTCATCTTCCAGTTTACCAATCCTTTCTTTTGCTTTGTCAAATCTGCTGTTAGACCCATCAAATAAATTATTTGTGGTTAGTTATGTTATTCTATTTTTCAGTCCTAGGATCTCTTCAAGAGAAGAGAATCTTTCAAGATTCTGTTCCTCTGCTGAAATATACTATCTTTTAATGTGTTTTCTTGAATACGTTAATCATAGTTATTTTAAAGTCTGTATCTGGTAAATAACAAATCTGAATCACATATGGGTCTGGGTTTTCCTCTTGGGGATAAGGGTTTTTTTTTTTTTTTTTCCTCTTGGCTTTCAATCTCTTGTGTTGCCAATTTTTGTTTGATTGCTAGATGTTGTTTCTGATAAATTGTAGAAGCTCTAGATGATGTTAACTTCCTCCAGATAAGGATTTAATTTTCTTCTGGCAGGCAGATAGATTATGATCAAATTAACTTGATTCAATTAAGACTGGTCTGTTTCCATGTTACCCTTACTTCTAGGATCTAGTTCTTCCAGTGGCTAAATTGAAAGCCGGGGCCCCTGAACTCTAATTTGTGTCTCCTGAACCATAGCATTGCCAAAATTTCTACTTGGTTTCTTGAAGCATTGCCTTACATATGCACAATTTAGGCAAATTACTTGGAAAATTGTCATTAGAATGTTGGGATCAGCTGAGGACCTTGGCCCTTCATCCAAGATGGCTGCCATGACTTCAAACAGTTTTATCTAGCTTTTAAAGTTCTCAGTGTGAGGGATGATCTGATACCAGTTATGTTTTTATAAGTAGAAGCAAAAGTCCCTCCTCCCTCAGATTGAAAACTCAATAAGCGCAGGGACAATGTCTATCATGTTCTTCACTGTATCCTAGTTTCTAGAGCAGTGACTAGAATATAGCGGGTGCTTAATAGATGGGGCAGCCCAGTCTTGGCTTCTACATGGGTCACATTAGTGATGTGATTTGCCTCAGAAATTGCAAGCGAACCTGAAAATCTGGGCAGATGCTGCACCTGAACCACTATGGTATCTCCTGTGATTTTAATTGGAATTGCATTGAAACTATCAATTTCACGGAGAATTGACTTTATAATTTTGTGTATTCCAAACTATAAATAAGATGTCTCTCTCCATTTATTCAATTTACTAAAAGAAAGGCAACATAATAGATTAAGAGCATGGATTCTGTGGCTAAACTGCCTGGGTTCAAATCCTAGCTCTATTACTCGATAGATTTGTGACCTTGTGATAGTTTCTAGTTTCCTCACCTGTAAATGCAATGATTATAATAATAATGTCTTTCTCATAAGGATGGTTATGAGGAATTAGTAGGTTAATAATTGTAAAGCATTAGAAGCACTTGATATGTAGTGGGTTTTGCACAACTGTTATATGAAATAATAATTCCTCCTTAACGTTTTCCAATAAAGTCTTAAATATTTCTTCATTAACAACTTGCAATCTTCTGTTAGATGTATTCCTAGTTACTTTATGTTTTGATGTTATTTTGAATGACCATAGTTTTAAAACTTGTATTCTCTATCTGTTTTTGATGGTTCATGGAAATAAAATTAAGTGAAATTGATTTTTGTATACTGATATTTTTGGTCAGTAACCTTGCAAAATGCTTCAATTTGTTCTAATTACTTATCTGTGCATTCTTTAGGATTTGTCATACAGATAATCTTATCATCTGTGGAAAATAACAATTTTGATTATCCCTTATCAATTCTTATAACCTTTCCCCTCCCTTCCTTTTCTCCTTTCCCATCTTCTGTGTCTTGCTTAGAACTTCCAGGGGGTGATAATGTATATTCTCTTCTTGTTCCTGATATTATAGGAAATATTTCAAGGATTTGCCATTAGGATATAGTGCTTGCTGTGAGTTTTTTAAAGGTTATCTTTTATCAATTTCCTTCTGTTTCTAGTGTGCTAAAAGATTTTCATCATGAACAGATATTTAATCAAATGTTTTTTTTTAAAGATTTTTAAAAAAATTTATTTATTTGACAGATAGAGAGAGAGAGCACAAGTAGGCAGAGCGGCAGGCAGAGGGAGAGGGAGAAGCAGGCTCTCCGCTGAGCAGGGAGCCAGACGTGGGGCTCGATCCCAGGACCCCAGGATCATGACCCGAGCCGAAGGCAGCCGCTTAACCGACTGAGCCACCCAGGCGCCCCTAATCAAATGTTTTTTTAAGTAGGAAGTGAGACGATTTATCTCCTTTAATCTGTTAATGTGGTGAATTACATTAATTGGTTTCTTAAAAAAATGATGGAACAACATTCATTCCTAGAATAAACCCTTGGTCAAGATGTATTATATTTATATATGTTGCTATATCTGGTTTGCTAATATTTTGTTTAGATTTTGCATGTATATTCATGAGAAAAATGGCCTATAAAATTTTGTTCTCATACTTTTTTTTATCTGGTTTTGGTATCAAGGTTATGCTAGGCTTGTAAAATGAGTTGGGGATTTTTCCCCTTTTTATACATTTAGAAGAGCTTTTTTTTAAAGATAGGAATTATTTATTTCTTGAATTTTTGGTAAAACTACTGACTCAATTTCCTTATTGGTTACAAGACTATTCAGATTTTTTTCCTTGGGTTAGTTTTGGTAAATTATATTTTCCTAGAAATTTTTCCATTTCACCTAAAGTTCCAAAATTTTGCACGTAGAAATTTTCTTAATATCTCACTATCTTTTTAAAATCCTTGTAGCCTATGTAATTTTGTCCCCTTTTTCATTCTTCATTTTTTTGTGTCTTCTCTTTTATACACAATCATTCTTGCCAGAGTTTTATCAATTTTATTAGGCTTTTCAAAAAAGCTCACTTTTGGCATTATTGATTCTCTCTATTTTCTATTTTATTAATCCTGGTTCTTAACTTTATTGTTTTCTTCCTTCTACTTTCTTTGAGTTTAATCTATTGTTCTTTATTAAATTTCTGAAGTTGAAAGGTTAACACATTAATTTTTAATCTTTTTTTTCAAAGATTTATTTATGTATTTTAGAGAGAGAGAATGAGAGAGCGGGGGTAGGGGCAGAGGGAGAGAGAAACTTAAGCAGACTCTGTACTGAGCACTGAGCCCAATGCGGGGCTCCATCTCACGACCCTGAGATCACCACCTGAGCCGAAATCAAGTTGGATGCTTAACTGACAGTGCCACCCAGGTGCCCCTAATTTTCAATCTTTTTATTTTCTAACATAAGCATTTGAGATTATGATTTACTTCTAAAGTGCCAGTTTAATTGTATTTTAAAAATTTGACATGTAGTGTTTTTGTTTTTAAGCTTTTGTAAATATTTTTAATTTCCATTATAATTTACTCTTTAATCTATGAATTATTAAATGTTTTTATATCTCTTTCATGGATGATATTTTCACTAACAATAATAATTCTAGGATGAGAGTTATTTTTTTAGTATATTAATGATATAACTCTACTGTCCTCTGGCTTTTACTATTGATGAAAAAAGCAGTCAGTCTAATTGTCCTTTACTTGAAGGTTATATATCTTTTCTCTCTGACTGCTTTTAATATCTTTTCATTCTTTTGAATTAAAAAAAATTGAGGCATTCTGAAAATTTCACTGTGATGTGGTCTAGGTGTGGATTACCTTTTATTTATACTGCTTGTGATTAGCTGGGCTTCCCAATTTAGTGGACGGTTATCAGTTATCTATTCTTTAGTCCCAAGAAAATGTCAGCTATTAACTCTTCAAATACTAAGCCACTCCTTCTCTCTCTCATGTCTTCCAGAATTCCAGCTTAATTTTTCTGTCATACTTTCCATCTCTTTGTGTCTCTGAACTGCATTCTGATAATTTCTTCAGATCTGTCTTCCAGTACAATAATTCTCACTTCAGCTTTGTCTAATTTGCTGTTAAATCTGCCACTTCATTTTTAAAACATTTTTTTTAATTGGGAAAATGCAACACAATTCAGAAAAGTGTGAAAAAAATAAACACACATCTTAACAATTATAAAACAAATTCCAAGTAATCACCCTAGAAATAGAACATTACCAATAGTCCAGAAGCCCCTGTGTGTCCTTTCATGATCTCTAACCCCTTCCTCCACGAGAGGTAACCACCATTCTGACTTCAATGTAATTAATGTCTTTGCTTCGCTTTATAGTTTTATCAGCTCTGTCCATTTTTGTTTGTTCTCTTTAATAATCTGTATATATTTGGAGTCTTGCTTCTTTCATTCAACATGCTGTTTGAAAGTTAATCCATGTTTGTACCAATGGTTCATTTACTTTCACTGCTGTGAGGTAGTCTATTGTATGAATATATTATGCATTTTCACTCTATTTTGTTGGGTTGGTTCTTCCCCCTTTTTGAGGAGGAACCACTTTTAACAATGCTTCTATGAACATTGGCATATGTATTTGTACATGTATACACCATTGTATATGTGTGCTGGAGCACACATGTAGGAGTTTCTCTAGGCTATATACTAGGAATGAACTTGTTGGGTCACAGACTGTGTATATCTTCAATTTTGCTAGATAATTCAAAGCTATTTTCCAGAATGGTTGTTCCACTAATTTTAAAATTTCAGCTGTTTTACTTAATTCATTTTGAGAATTTTTTTGGTTCTTCTTCAAATCTGCTTGACAATACACTCCCTTGTTCTTTACTCATATGTTAAATGTCTTCAAGTCTGCACTTTTACTTATTGCATATACTATTTCTGATAATTCCAAAACAGAAGCTTTGGAGGTTTGATTCTTCTGTCTCAGGGCTTCTCGACCTTGACACTGTTGATATGATGGGCTAGACAAATCTTTATTGTGGGAAGCTGTCCTGGGCATTGTAGGATGTTTAACAGCATCCCTGGTCTCTATACACTAGATCCAGTAGCACACATTTCTCCTTCTCCAGTTGTGACAACCAAAAATAGCCCCTGCAGGGCAAAATTGCCCTGGGCTGTGAACCACTATGCTTTCTATTTTTTTTTTCTTCTGGGACCTCACTCATGGGGTCTTGTTTCCTTGTGTTTTGTGATTTGTTTTTACCATAAGCTCATGTTTCTTAGAACTATGCCTGTGGAAATTCTCCAACGCCTGGGTTGGAGGTGTTTTCTTCCAGGACTGTTTTTCATTTGCTACTGCCAGGCACCTGAGGGCACTGGCAGCTCAAGATCGCAAAAAAGTAAATTCTTGGTTGTGATTATTTGGGCCACCCAGGTAGTGTGAATTTGGGCAGCAACTCTGCACAATGGCTAGCTGGTAGTTATTAATTCTCAAGAGAGATGTTTTTCTGCCTTCTGTTCAGTGCAAAGAGGTAGAGCATGGGTTTATTTTGGCAAGTAGGTAGAGCATGGATTTATTTTGAATTCACTCATATAATAAATTGTAATCTTTGGGCTCTAGGTTTATAGGTTTATGCTGGGAGTGCAGACTCCTATTAGATTCCTCACCTTTGACAAGCCCTCCAATGCCTTGTGAGGTTTGTGAAAGTTGAAGCTCATTGTAAATGCTGACATCAGTGTGAGGATTCTCTCTGGCTCCTGCTTTCACGACTTTAGGCTTCCAAATTCACCTTTCATTCTTTTGCAGTCAATTGATGCATTTTAAAAGAGGTGTTTTTGTTTGTTTGTTTGGTTGGTTGGTTTGGTTTGCTTTAAGAAAAAGCCCCAAATCAATATGGCTTTTATTGAGTCTTTAAAATACCACAAATAAGTCTGAAAAGTCATCTGGCACTTTGCTGTTTCTGTAGCTGGACAAATTAGATCTTATTCATCAGCCTGCTCAGAAACATAGATACCATCCCCAAATGTTCTGATATCCTTGTTTTAATTGTTGTGGCTTGCTGAATCAAAATAGCTGAGTTTGATACAAGTTCAATGTCATTTCCTTCACGAATTAACTCATCTTTCTGGGCTTGAGATACTGAACAAGCAACATCTAGCCTCATCCAAACCCTGTGGATATATTTTTCATCCACGAAATTTTGGGTTTCAACCAGGGAACCATTCTCCTGAGTAACAACATTGATGGGGAAGTGAGCATACCCGGACCTCATCCTGTAGTGGAAGCCCAGTGTAGCGCCCTTGATCGTGTTCTGTACATGACTACAGATAGTGCGAATGGTAGCCAGTTCTTTTCTAGGTCCCACCATTTGTCAGCTCGGAGCCTCTTCTTTTTCTTTCCAAGGAGACTGAGTTCTACATCAGTGTGACTGAAGTCCCTTTGCAGGGATCCTCTGGGGCCCTTCAGAGTAACAGTGCATCAGAGTGATGTCAACATTTTCTGGAATGTCGGCAGTCTTTTGCTGAGAATGGTCTTCATTCTCACAGTAGATGAGGCAGAGTAAAAAGAGGTTTGCAGTGATTTTGTCCAGTATTTTTAGTTGTCTTTAGTGAAAGGATCAATCAGTAAACTCCTCTGCTATACTTTAGAACCTGAAGCCCACCACTTTAAAAAAATTATTAGCAATAGTGAAGCAAGCTGAACAAATGTATGGATTTTTAGCAGCCACACAGAAGCAGTACAAACTGAATTAACACAGTTTACAGAGAAGTACACCCCTGTGCACTTACGCTAGATGTGGGTCAGTTTTGAGAATATCAGTGAAGACCATGAGGACAGGTGTTTAACAAAGGGAGCAGTGGAGTGTCCTTCAGTCCAGGCACGTGTCAACACAGACCCCAAGAATACATCGCTAGTGACAGTTTCAGGGGTAGTCTCAGTTGTTATATGAGAAGAAGGAAATGGAGCCAAACATCGCCTAGAGTTAGACCACGCAATAGGTGCGTTTTCCAGTGCATTCTAAAATTCAAGGAAGAGTAAGTCTTCTTGGTGAGCGTAATTCACTTTCATTGTAAAAGTTCCCTGGAGATGAAGCCCCATTGATGGGGCTGATGCTCCATGATTTGGATCTATCCTCTAGTTTATGAAAAGTGGTCAAGAGCACTGTGGTCAGACTGCCAGGGTCAGAGCCCAGGCTCCCCCACTTAAAAGGTTTTGCTTCTTAACCTCTCTGTGTCTCTGTTTTATTATCGTGAAATGAGAATAATTCTAGAAACCATCCCACAGATTTGTTGTGCAGTGTGTATAAATAAGTGCCCATAAGACACCAAGAATAGTGCCTGGAATATATAAGCACTCGATAGATGTTAACTTTAAAAAGGTAAAAAAAAAAAAAAAAAAAAAAAAACCCCAAAAAAAAAAAAAAAACCTCCAGAAACTTAAAACAAAACTCATACTTAGCAAAATCCAAGAATTTCTCCTAAAATGTGATGTCATGCCCATCAGATAGCACTGCACTTCTTTTTTTTTTTTTTTAAAGATTTTCTTTATTTATTTGACAGAGAGTGACACAGCGAGAGAGGGAACACAAGCAGGGGGAGTGGGAGAGGGAGAAGCAGGCTTCCCGCCGAGCAGGGAGCCCGATGTGGGGCTCGATCCCAGGACCCTGGGATCATGACCTGAGCTGAAGGCAGGCGCTTAACGACTGAGCCACCCAGACGCCCCAGCACTGCATTTCTTTACCATTGGTGGTTTCACTGTACTCAGAGTAGTCAAGCAATAAGAAATTGGTCAGTGGTCAGTCACTTTGTCTGTGGTTCCAGCTTATGTTCAGTGTGAGCACTTCCTCCATCTAATACATCAGCAGGGTTTTACTTTCCAGATGAGAGTGTTTACAAGTCTTGTCACATCAGGAACACGTGAGCCGCCTGAGGTCTGATGAGTTGTGTCCTTCAAAGCCTTTTAATTCCCCGTGGTGGGAAAGTAGTTCGGTAAATCTTTCTGACAGGTTTCCATGATGTCATCACCCAACAGCATCAACATAAACAATGTCTCCACACTCTGCTTCATCTTCTTCCAAACTTCCAATAAACCAACAAAAGCCCACAAAGAAAGAAAATTCATAGTTTTGATGACTTGCTCCGTGGAATCATGCAGTGAATGTGATTTTTGCAAAGCGCAAGGTCCATACTCCTCAAACAAATGATGCCATGCAAACTCCTTTCAATGGGACTAAACTGCTGAGCCCCTTCTGCCGCCATCTTTGCCTTTGTTTGCCTAGCTATTTGTAGTGAGCTCTGTTTTTGCATGTTTATAGCCACACTCTTTTTAACAACCTCTTCTTGGGAGGTTGAGGTCTGGTTTCGTCGGAAGTCTCTGGTGGACTGCCTTTTGGGACCAGGGGGGCAAAATCTTTCCCTGGTCTCATGGAAAAAGCCTAGCCTGCTAAGCGTGAATCTTGTTTTCAGTTTCCTCACTTTTCGCTTGTTTTCTTTAAGTTAGCATTTGTTGGGCACTTACTCTGTGCCAGGAACTATTCTAGATGCTTTCCATGTGATTCGTTCAACTGGAAAGGCAACAAGCAGCCTAAGCCACATTTGGCTCTTCTCAATGGGGTAGGAGCAAAGCAAGAGTGAGAGGTCCAAGTCACAGCCATCATCTGCCTGCAGACACCCCCTGGCCCTGCACTTCCTGACGCAGTTGATGGCTCCACTGTCCAGCCAACATCTGAGGTGGGGACCTCGAAGGACCTCCCTCCCTTCCCACATCCCATCCGCTCCTGGCCCCTCATGGTCTCTCCCTCACTGGCTTACCTCTACTGCATCACTTTTCACATCGATCTGGAACCATCTCTCTCCCTGTCCATCTTCCCCTCTGAGGACAGAGACTGTCTTCCATCTCTGAATGCTCAATGCCATAGCAGACTCTCAAAAGGTGTTCATTGCATAAATGAATAATGTCCTTTCATTTCTACATAAGAATTTCTTGAGTTAATCCCTCTGTCCCCGTCCCATTAACTGCCCCAGTTGAGGCTCCTGCTCTTTCCCATCAGAGCTCTTTTTTTTATTTGAGAGAGAGAGTAAGAGAGAGAAAGAGCACAAGGGGGGGGGGAGCGGGAGAGGGAGAAGCAGACTCCCTGCTGAGCAGGTAGCCCGATGCGGGACTCGATCCCGGGACTCCAGGATCATGACCTGAGCCGAAGGCAGTCGCTTAACCAACTGAGCCATCCAGGCACCCTCCCATCAGAACTCTTAAAGTCACCTCCTAACCGATGTTCCTTCTCTCCACTTAGGCTTACTCCCGCCCACTTTCCTCATCCTCTCAAGGGACATCTGTCCAAGGCACAACTTAGAGTGTGCTGTTGTTCTGATTAAATACTGCAGTGCTTCTCTTTGACCTTGAATAATTCAAGGTCTCATCACATACCTCTGTTTCTCCTGAGCCCTATAGTTAGCCAGGCTAAATGGTAGTGTATGTGCAGTGTGTGTGTGTGTGTGTGTGTGTGTTTAGGTTTCCTTGCCTTTGCACATGTGACTTCCACCTGGGATGCTACCCCCTTTTCTTTACCTGCCAATCTCCTGCCATCCTTTGAAAGCCAGCTCGTGAGGACTTCTGGGACTCTAGAGCCTCCAGCTTCACAGAATTAGATCTCTGGTTGAGCATTTGTTGATTGTCATTACTTACATATCTATGTCCCCCTCTCTCCCTACCTGCTAAGCTCGAGTCCCTTAGAATCCTGATCTTGGGATTCCTAACTCCGTGGTAAGCTTTAAAAAATACTGGAGGGCAGCAGGGGGGAGGTGTACATCTGTGTGCAGTGAAAACTGCTTTCAGCCCAAAGACCCTGGAGGAAGAGCCCGAGTCGACACTGTGGCTGACATGGCTGCTAAAGATGGTCCAGCCCCCAGAACATGGGCTTTTACTCCAGCCTCCCTGCCTCATCTCTCCGTCCATGCTCTCCTCCCTCCCTCTCTTCTTTTCTTTTATTCATTTTCCTTCCCTTCCTTCTGCCTGTTGCTATTTAGCATTAATCATATATTGCACAAAACAATATTATAGCAATGATGATGGAAATAAGTGATAATAATAGTGTACCCACAATTCTGCCCCCACAACAAATCCGATTGTTTTCATTTGTTTAGATTCCCTTCCCATCTTTGTATGCCCACATCATTTTGCAGAGTTGTAATCATAATGCAGTTTTAATTTTGTAGTCTACTTTTTAACTTAATATCAGAAGCATTTTCCATGCTCCTACATAGTCTTCATAATTATCATTTTAATGGCTGCATAATATTCCGTAGAATAGATACGCCAAGTTTTACTTAACTGTTTCCTTTCTGCTGGACGGTTCCAGTTTTTCCCTGTTGCAGAGAGTGCCGTAATACACAGGATCTTTTACAAAATTCTTTTCCTTGTTCCTCCCTGTTCACTTTTCTTCACTTTCTCCTCTCTTCACTCTCTCCCATGTCTCCTTCTACCTCCTTGACCACAGCTGTCTCCTAGAACAGTAATTTGCCCCCAAGTGGATATGGAAATCATCTTAACAGAACCCAGGATTTGGGGGAAAAAATTACTACAAATTGGTTATAAAATGCTCCCAAGGTCACTTTTGCTATTTTTGTACCCTTAAAACTGTAAATGGTAAACCTTCTTGCCCACAAGGGGTAGGAACATAGGATTAGGCAGGACTATGAGAGAAGGCTCAAGCCTATGACAGGGACACAATGTTTGTAATGGAAGAAAAAGAGAGATGACCTGAATGTCTATTGATAGGGAAATAGCTAAGTAAACCATGATATGTCCATGCTCAGAATATTATGTATCATTTAAAGAGATTGTCGTAGGGACGCCTGGGTGGCTCAGTTGGGTAAGCGTCTGCATACGGCTCAGGTCATGATCCCACGGTCCTGGGATTGAGTCCCACATTTGGCTCCTTGCTCAGTGGGGAGACTGCTTCTCCCTCTGCCTGCCGCTCCCCCTCCTTGTGCACTCTCACACACTCTCTCTCAATAAATAAATAAAATCTAAAAAAATAAGGATATTGTTGTAGACCTGTACGTACCAGCTTAGGTAGATAAGCCTTTTTTTTTTAGTGAATTTAGTTGCAGAATATTTGTAGTTACAATTTATATAAAAAAATAACAGCAAAACCCAAACCCACATGATAGTACCTTATATTTTCTATGGATATATACAGACATGCTGGTAACAGTGATCACCTCTCTGTTTAGGAGAAAAGGTGTGGATTTGGGGGACCGATCAAAGGGAATCGGAGCCTGAACTGCAGTGGTTTCATTTTTGTTTTAATCAAGGAAAATGTATTCACATATTGCTTGTATAACAAAAAAATTAATTAAATGAATGTCGCCACCGTTGTGTCTTTCTGTTTGCATTGTACACTGACCAGCCTGGATTCAGGCGCTGTCCGGGAAGAAATGGAACATAATAAAGAGTATGCCGCTAAATATGCAAATGTCCTTTTGGGAAGAGTGGGCTTTTTGCTCACCTCCCCCCCCGCACATTGGTATGTAGGTTGTTTCAGACAGTACTGGTGGGCCCAGGGTGGGGAAGCTCTCCCAAGAGATGAGGATGCCCCTGACTCAGTCCTTGCCTCTCAGCCAGTCCTCCCCACCCCCATCCCAGCAGGTGGAAGCTGAGGGTTTTGAAGTGTAGTCTCTTGCACTGAATCCTGGATGGAGGACAACAGATGGGGCCACACAGCCTTGCTGCTCAGACCGAGGGGAACAGGTGGAGGCTTTGGGGCCAGAGTGTGAATGCTGGCGATTCATGAGTGGTGCAGGCAGGCGGAGTGCCCAGCTCCAGGCCGGGGACAGCTGGGCGGCACGTGGGCGGGAGAGGGAGCAGGGGCACGGGGGTGGGCTGGGGTGGGTGGGTTCGGCCATGCAGAGGAGGCATGAGAGGGCAGAGGATAAGGGAGGGAAAGGGGGAGAATTCCTCCCGCCCACCCGGGAAGGAGGGAGGTCAGAGGTCCCAGGCTGACCTGAAAGGCTTAGGGAGCAGCAGGATGAGTGGACATGGTGAGGGAGGAGAGTGTTCCTTTTCTGCCCCTTTACCCTCCTCCCCCATCCCCAGCTGTCCTCTACCTAGCCTTAAACCCGAGGCATTTGGGCCATTCCAGCAGCTGTGCCAGGCCTTTGGCTGGGTCAGGGCCGGGGCGGGGGAGGAAAGCAGTTGCCCCGCCCCCCACCCCACCCCTTACCGACAAGGGGTAGAAGCACGAGGAGGTGACCAGGTTGGGAAGTCACGAACACAGGACAGGACAGTCCACGCTTTTCTGCCCAGAACTCCCATCTGCCTACGGCACACCTCACCCCATTTCTCTTTAGTTAAGTGAAAGAGTAGGAAAGGTAAGAGAACTGTGAATATAGTGATGATTATTAGTAACATTTACAGAACACTTACTGTATGCACAGGGCTTTTGATTTTGTAATTTATCACTGTACCCTTCCAACAGCCCACTGTGAAAGTACTGTAACTTCCATTTTTACAGGTGAGAAAACAGGCTTCTTGGTTAAGTAATGTGCTCAAAGTCAGACACTTTGACTTTGAAGGGACAGAAGTAAGATCTGATGTCAAATTTGCTTGACACAAGAGACCAGACTCATAACCTTTGAGGAGGACTGAATGAACAAATTGCTCAGCTGAGAGCCAGCAGTTCCCCTTTCCAGAAGGAGCAAGAGGTGGATGGGCCTAAGTGAGCCTTTTTCATTGTCAGAACTGAGAGCAGTTAGATGAGGTAGGGTGGAAGGTAAAGGAAGCTAGAAAATCCTTTTCTATGGAGTTTTTTCCAAATAGGAGCAATCCCATCCCTTTGGGCTGGTTTAGGAGACTTGGCCTGGAAAAAAGGGAACCCAGCACTTTGGGTTGAGCATCAGGAGATAGGAGTCTCTCCATTCCCTCTGGGTGGGCAGGTTTGCTGGCATTCCTAGACCCCAGCCCCCCTTGGTCTTACAGCTTTCCCTATGGGCAAGAAAAAGACAAAGACTCCGGGGGGCGGCGGGGGGGGGGGGGGTGGTGGTGGTGGTGCTGGGGGGTGGTGCAGGGACTTCGTCTCCCTCTGGCCTGGTGCACTCTGCCGGTGGAACATCTCACCTGACGCCTGGCGCAGTGCACCTGCGAGTCGCCCCACCCCTGAGCCCAGATATGGCTCCTTCTCCCAGCCTCAGGAATCCCGCCCAGAGCGGGCTGGGGTTGGGAGCGGGAGCTGCGGGAGTGGGGGCCGGCCCTGGCCAGCTCCTCGCCCCACGCCCAGACTTCCGTCCGGCCAGCAGGGGGAGCCCGAGGCCCAGGCAACGGCCCTGAGCGGGGCGGCTTCTTCTGGCTCTGGTTGCTATGGGTCCGCAGATCCACACACCACCCTAGCCTCAGTTTCCTGGTCTGAGAAATGGGAAAATAATTATACTTACTCATCAGCAATGCTATCAGAGTTAAATGAGTTCTAGACAATAAACCATTGCTAGACTTTCTTCTTGTTCTCTTGTACTATGTTATTCTGCTCATTCAGCATTCAGTAAATGTTTCTTGAACTCTCCTAGGCACTAGAAACCCATTTTTAGTCCTGGATGAAGACTGTCTAACTTGTGGGCCACGGACAGTGGTAAAAATGGAAAAGCTTGGCAACTGGAGGGCTCCTCTGTGCCTCCCAAGCCCCTGACCAGATAGAGTGGGTGGCTCTTGGGGGTAGGTGGACACGTCCAGCAAGCTCCTGTTTATTCCTCTGGCCTGGAATTTGGGACTTTAGGGTGGGCCCGTAGAGGAGGCAGGGAGCCCAGGCCACAGCCCACTTCTCCCCCTGACTTTAGGAAAATGCACTTAGTGCAAAGACCTTTCACACCCCAGGGCTCTCTGGTGACAGGGACTTGGGCTCAGGGCAGAGGGGCAAGGCAAATGTGAACGGAGTAATCCCTGACTAGCATTTAGAGCTCTGCTTAAAATCAGGGTAAGACTGGAGCTGAGAGAATGGGCTGAAGCCAGAAGCTGTGGCCAAGCCTGAGATTTTTCAAAGGTCTCTTGTCTGTTCTTTTCCCAGGAATGTGGCCCCGTTTGGATGCTGCAGTGTGATGGAGTCGTTGCCTAGCAGTTGGGCTCCTGGCTCCCATCCCTGCTGGGCGGGTCTTCCATCAGACCATCACAGTGGAAGCCTGTGTGTGTGGCTGGCTTTCCACCTCGCTCCTTCCAAGAAGCCTCAGCTTCAGGCGGCAACCCCCCCACCCCTGGACGCAGTCCCCAAAGCACCTGATGAGGAATTCAGCATGACAAGGTGACTGTTCACACTGGTTATACTGCTTTTCAAATTCCGGATGTTTTGTTCCCTTGGGTGGACCACAGACTGAGAGGGGCTCATCGTGATGTGTTGCAAAGAACCTGGACCAGGAATGGGAGGCCTGAGCTCATGTTTCAGTACCAGCCTTTTGTGGTCCCAGGCTCCGTCCGAGCCTCTGTGTTCTGCACCAGGCAGCAGGACAATACCTCGGATAGATGAGACAAAGGTCCAGGCATGTGGTCCGGCCCCTCCTTCTGTCTGCATCTCCCCAAAACAAGTGAGAACACATGTTCACACAAAAACTCATACACGAATTTCACAGCAGCCTTATTTATAATAGCCTCAAAGTGGACACCACCCAAATGTCCATCAACCGATGAGTGGATCAACACAGTGTGGTACAGACGCTCGCTGGACTATTACGCAGTCCTCAGAAAGACACATGTACTATATAGGTGAACTCTGAAGACATTATGCCAAGTGAAAGAAGCCAGCCACAAAGGACCACACGTTGTATGGTTCTGTTCATATGGAGGCTCCAGAACAGGAAACCCCATGGAGACAGCAAGCAGATTAGTAACTGCCTGGGTCTGAGTAAGAGAGGATAGGGGTCAGGCAGTGACCGCTAATGGGTGCAAGGTTTTTTTGGAAGGTGATGGAAATGTTCTCAAATTAAACGATGGTGATGACAGCACAATTCTGTAATTATGCTGAAACATCATTGAGTTGTACACTTTAAGTGGGTGCACTTTATGATAGGTAAGTTACACATCAATAAAGCTGTTTAAAAAATGCAACTGGGTGTTCTGAATTTAATCTAGAAACTCTTCTTCTGCCCCTCCTTCCCTCTTTCCCCCAACCCTCATGGCCCTCTTCTCCCTCTCCGAACATACAGAAGGTAATGCGCATACTTCTCTTTCTTGAGGGGCAAGGCACTGTTGGATGTTGGGAAGGGATAGGAAGCATTAGGGAGTCTGGATGCCACCCTGCCTAACCTACAACGGAAGCCACAGGAGCTCCCCTGCCTTGATTTCCCCTTCTGCCCACTGTGAGGAGAGGAAGCAGGGGCTCCGTGCCCTTGCATTCCTGAGATGGTGTCTGGGGAGGCCAGGAAGGTGGGGAGAATGGCAGGAGGGGGTGGGCTGTGCAGGGAGCTCTAATGAGTCTGTTACATGGTGGAGCCGACTCAGGAATCTTCCAGGCAGTGTTGGGGTGCCAGGTGGACTGCACAGAGGTACTTCTTTGGCTGCAATCAGGGCCAGAGAAGCCAAGAAATCCATGGCTGGCGCCCTGTGGGCTGGGGTCAGGGGTGGGGCCAGGCCATGGGCTGCCAGATGAGGGGTTGCTGGTGCCTAGAGAAGGCTGATTCTTTAATCGGTGTGCAATGTGGCAGGGCAAACTGCTGGCCATGTGTCTGGTGGGGGCGGTGCGGGGGGGAGTGGGGGAGAGACAGGCTGGGCCAGGAGGCCCAGGGGCCTGCCCTTAAGACTCAGTGGGGGCGGGAGGAGAGGCGCTTGGAGATGGTGGAAGCTAGTACCTCCAGGTCTGTGAGCATCCAGAGCTCCGTGCCCAGCCAGCTGTCATCAACTGCTTAGGATCCTTGACAAGTGGGGTCTGTTCTCAGTTTCTCTTCCCTCTGATTCATCTCTTCTTTGCCCCTGCTTCACTCCCTCAGGCTATGAGCATGCTCAGATCTCCCCGCCTAAAACCAACCTCTTTTTGACCCCACTCTCCTGCAGCTAACAGTCCATCTTTTATTCTCTTCCCTGCCAAGCTCTTTCAAAGCCTTGTCTGCACCCGTGCCCCCCCCCTTTCCCTACCTGCTCCAGCGTTTAACTCTGGAGATGGTGCTTCTACCCCCGCTCCTCCCCCTTCTTGTCACCAAATCCTACCACTTCCCCCTCAGATCCTTCACTGCTGCTCTCCAGGCTTGAACCACTCAGCACCCTTCTTCCTGAAACACCTGCTAGCCTGCCAACCCCCCACCCCGGGCTGTTCTTCCCAGTGCCGTGGGCAGAGCCGGCTTCGTTCCAATTTTTCTTGCATGCTCCCTCCGAGTGATCTCCTCTCCCCCAGAGCTTTGACTGCCACCTTGATTGAGATGACCCAGCTGGAGCTCTGACTGCCTCCTGGGCTATTTCCACAAGCCTGCTGGCCCTTGCGCCTGGATGTCCCCTTAGGCCGATCCCACCCAACCTGTCCTCCTGCCCCCAGCCCCTGAAAGCTGCCTCTCCTGCTTTGTGTCCATCTCACAGTTGCCTGCATTCCCCAGGAGCCCCAGCTAGAAATCCAAGTCATCGCCTCTCCATCCTCCCTGGCTGCTCTGCGTGACGGGCCCAGGAGGCTGGGAGTCCCATGTGACGTCTCTCTCGTCCATTTTCTCGGTTCCCACAACTTCCTCTTATGTTTGCCTTTGAATCTTCTTTGGCCAAGACAGGTCTTCCTGTTTTACCTCCCCCTCCTGCAGTCCACTCTGCACAGGGTCACAGAATGGTCTTTCCAAAGCATCCTTCAGATCCTTCCGCCTCCTGCTCAAAAATGCTCAGAGGCTTCCCATCACTAATATCTGTCTAGTGATTTACAACCTGAAAAGCACTTTCGCACAAATAAAGCAGGTAACGTAATTATTCCTCTTTTATGGAAAAAAGGACTGAGGCTCAGAGGGACGCGGTGAGTGGTTGGGGTTCACCCAGTGCTAGAGGGGTGAGCCGGTACTGGGGCTGAGGCCTTCTGGATTCAACTGGGTGCATGGCCCATGCGAGTCTTCTCAGCCTTCCCTGGGAGGCCACCAGCTGTCACCCTGTTGCCCAGCCTGAGGTCAGTGCCCTAGCCCAGGCCCTGATCTTGCCCAGAAACCCCTCCTCCATGCCACCAGAACTTCTCCACAAACACAGAGCATCCTGCTCCTTCTCCAAGGCCCCCAGGCCGGCCAGCCCAGTGAGCTCTCTGCCTTCTCTGTGGCATCTGGAACGTACCCCCTGGAGCTCTAGCTAATTCTAAGCAGGCTTGACGCTAGCCTGGTCCTCTGGGTGCCACACTCTGAGCTCTTGGATCACCTCGGAACAGTGCCATCTTCATCGTAGGTCCCTAATAAATACTAGTTGAGCAAGCCAATGAATGGATGAGGTTGCTGGAGATTCTCTTCTCCAAGAACCCCTTCCAGACCAATGGGTTCAGTGATTCCAATAACCCCCTGACCCTCCTTCCAGGAGTAAAACACACCACATCTGGATCAGTCTCAGCTCCGCCAGTTGGCTTCCCTTTAACCTCTCTGGGCTTCAGTTGACAATGGCTTTGCTACCTGCCAGATGCGTGGTGAACATTAAATGGGATGCTCTATGTGGGACATAACATATGTCTTTCTGAACATTCAATTGCTGTGTACCTGGCACGCTTTTATTATCGTGGAAGTGTGCATCCACTCGATGCTGGCTCTGTCTGGGTGTGCTAGCAGCCTCCCTCCCTCCCCTCTGAGCTGGGGAAGCTGTGAACGCCAGCTGGGGTTTAAAGGGCTGGTGTTCAAGGGGTTCCCCGAGGGATCCACGGGGCCAGGGCCCAGAGCGTGGCTCATTTCTGGATGTCACCAGGCTCCTCCCCATTTCGTGGGTGAGTTTGACGAAATTTACCTCCTCTCTGGGTCTTGGTTTCCTTATCTATACAACAAAACGTTGAGTAGAACTTCAGATTTTCAAGTTTTTTAAAGCCACAGAGCTCATAAAATCTTATATTCAAATAAAATCTCACACCAGGAACCCACATGTGAGATCAGTTAGAGCAGAGGTGCTCTAGCTAAAGCAGGGGTGGCTTTGTGAGCATCCAAGACCTGACCCTCCTTCCCAGCCTCGGAGGTCCTGAGGCCCTCTGCCAAGCTGTGAAAGGTCCTCAGCTCCCAGTGCTACCTGCCCACCCCACCCCACTGGTGAGAGGGCTGCCAGCCACCCTTCCAGCCCCGGCATTTTTAGCTCTTTTTCATCCCCGCTGAAATTCAACAAGACTGGTGGGAGGGAAGGGAAGACCGAGGTTAGAAAGACATTCTGATCCTCACAAGAAGGATGTGTATTCTTCAAGCCGATGCTCCCCACCTGATCGGAGCTCTTTCTGGAAACTATGGGGGAGACTCGGTTTTCTTAGCTCTCTAATCCCAGTGCTCAGCTCACTGTCTGATACAAGAAAGGGGAGCAATAAATGTTTGTTGAATAGAATAAAAGAATGAATGAATTAACAAAGGAACAGTGAGGCTGAGAAAGAAATGAAAGTGACATCCTGCTTCAGGAACACTTCCGAGCTGTCTGGAGAACTTGGACTAACTAGCCCCGACCTAGCCCATGCCTCCCCTGCCCTCACGAGCACGCAGGCACGCAGGGGAATTCTCAGGCCGGGGTGAAGCTCCTTCCTCAGCATCTCACCCACAGGAGCCTCTGGCCTGGGAGAGGGGAGAAGGGTGAGGAGGCAGAGAGACCTAGATTCCAAATCTGAAGAGGGAGGGAGCTTGGAGGAAGGCACAGCAGGGCATCGGAGGTGGGCTTCTGGGGGGGGGTGGGGAGGGAGGCCAGGGGCTTCCCAGCCATCCAGAAATCCTTCCCCTCCAACCTGCCCACAGCCCTCCTCCCCCTTGTCCTCGGACACATATTGCCCAGGACAATGCTGAGAAACACCGCAGGGACCAAAATAAGCTCCTACCTGCTGGAAAGGGTAAGAGACAAATCTTAAAACCTCATCCACTTCCCCAGACTTCTCTGGGGGCCTCACTGGCCTTGCTACCCCCCATCCCTGCTGGTATCCTGAGGCAGCGGTGCTCAGGAATGGCTTCCCTTCTTGGACAGGCCCTTCTCTGTCTAGTTTTGAGAATTCTAGGAAGGAGGGCATGCAAGGTTGTCCCTCAGGGGTGCTACACTTCAGCCCCCCCCTTCTCCCTACACCCCTGCCCTCAGCACAGAGACTGCAGGGGTGAGGGGCCTGGAGAAGCCCAGGATGAGGCTCCAGAAGGAAAGAAGTAGGACCAGGAGGTAAAGGGGCAAGGGGGTAAAGGGTAGTCCCCTTGGGGAATTTAGACTCACTGTGATATTATCTCACCCCCAGAGCCACATGCCAGATAGAAGCTTTTCAATGGGTACCTATAGGGGCCCCCAAATCTGGTACTTGTGGGATTTAGCATGACTGGCTGCACAGAGCAGATTCCAGAATTTTGCACTCCCCTACTCTTTTCCTGCTGACACTAATCCACTCGCCTGGGGTTGCCTACTTGCCTTGTGGATAAAATATCTGTGCTAGCCCTTCTCCATAACTCAGCTCATTACGCCCTCGCAACTATGCCCATTTTATGGATGAGGAAACCAAGACACAGCTGTTTAAGGCAGGGGAAAGCATGGATGGTCATGGGGAGCGTCATCTGGTCGGGGGTCCTGGACATACTTCGAAAGCCGGAGAGTTTTTGGCTCAATGTAAACTCTGGATATCTTGTTTCAGCTGTTCTGCCTATATGTTCCCACATTGTCCTTTTCCCACTACAGACCTCCGACGTCCCCTTTCTCCTGCCACAAAAGTCTCTCCCTCTTCGTCCTGGAATCTGCCCTAGATGGGGTAGCCAGGACTCACAAGGTTTCTAGGTGGAAAGGCCTAGCACCCGTGGTCTCCATCTTGGCCATGTTTCCCACCTTAGAATGAACTTCCCAGCTGTTGGAGCAGGAGAGGACGAAAGATGTCATTTGTCTAAGTTGACCGATGGGTAAACGGAAGCCAAGGGAGGAGACGTGATTTGCCTGGACCACCCATCCAGTGAGTGGCAGCGTAAGGCCTAGAAGTCCGCTTCCAGCTCTTCTGACTCTTAATCAAGTGCTCTTTTCAGGGCACCAAATGGCTTTGCTGCCCAGGAGCACTGTGTTTACCACGGACACCCCCACTCCCTCCTGCCCAGAAGACTCTGAGGAGGTGGTGTGTTTTTTTTCCAGAACAACTCTCTGGGATGGACCCTGACTGGGCCTGCTCTGTTCTCAAACAGGCCAGTCTGATCCCCCAGGAGGACTGGCCCTGGGAACAGGCAGAGGTTGAGGGAAGAGGGGAGGGAGGGAGAGAGAGAGGAAAGAAGGGAAGAGGGTTTTGGTTCATTTTACCCAGAACTGAAGAAAAACAAATGATCTACAGGTATTATGCACACGTATCCACTACCTGTCAACCACCCACAGTAAGAAGAATTGGGGGTGGGCTCAGGTGCCCTCCAGAGCTGAAGATGCTGGAAGGTTAGATAGGGTGATGCAATCACCTCTCCCCCGCCCCCTGCCCCAAGCCAGACCTGCCTGGGTCTTCCTGGGGTTTTTCTGTCAGCTCCATGAGTGAAAATCAGGGGGCTGAGTGAAAATCAAAAGGAATCCTTGAACCCCAAAAAACATGGGCCAAGGCGAGGGCTCAAGGCAGGGGGACCGATGCGCAGGTTGGCGTGTTCACGTGGCATGGGGAGTAAGCAGAATGTCGGGATGCCATTGGGAGTGTTGAGGAAGTCTGCAGGGGAAGCCGAGGGAAAGGAGGCAAAATGAGAGTGGACACTTCCTCGTTTCTCCAGCTGGGCTCCAGGGGAGGACTGCAATTTTGCTGCCTGAGGCACAGATTCCTTGCTCCCCCTGAAGGCAGAAATGGAAGTGATCTTTCCCCAAGCTGGGTTTCTTCTTCCTCCCCCTGGAAGATTCAACCTGCCCTGACCCCTTCCTCCCAGCTGCTCGGCTTCCTGCCCCAGTCCATCCCCACTGCGCTTCAGCGCAGACCCCCTTGACAGAGGCCGTGTGCTCACCCTCCTCTGGGCAGAACCTTTTTCTTGATATCCGGAGATTCAACAAGGGGGCAGTGCCCGCAGGGACTGGGGTGTGGCCCGGTGGGTTGGCACTGACTCTCTTTGCCCTCCCAGGCCCATTTCCAATATCCACGAACAAGGATTTCTCAGGTCAGGGTCTCTACAAGGCACAGTCTTCTGGGTGAGGGTCTGCCCCCCGGTGGTCCTCGGTGGGTACCAGTGGGCCGCCTAAACTGTAAGTGCAGCAGGAGACAGCCAAGGGAGGGATCAGGATGGGGCACAGTGTGGAGAGCACTGTGTCAGGAGTCAGGCGCCTGGTTTCTGACTCTGGTCCCCTTAGGATTTGCTGTGTGATCTCGCGGAAGTCCCCTCCTTCCCCGAGTCTGCTTCTTTATCTGCAACATGAGGGGATTGGACTGGATACCTTTTGGCTTAGGTGTTGTGCAACGAAGAGGGAGGAGGAGGAAAGAAAAGGGGCACAAGGGGGGGGGGGTGACAGTGGCTGAGATCATCTTAGGAAGGTAGGTCACTTCCCTGAGTCCCAGTGCTAATTTGTAAAATGGACATTGCTAATAGACGAACAGGCAGTTCTGAAAGATAGAGGAGAAGAGAATATAATGACTCAGGATAGAGCCTGCGAAGTAATGTGCTCCAGAAGGCTTCCTGAGAATATGCAGGGGCTGGTTTCATGGGAGAGCAGGGTTTCAGCAGTGAGGGGTGGGAGCGTGTGCCCGGGCTTCTAGCTGACTGTTGGGGGGGTTAGGGGGGCACCCTGGAGCCCTGCAGGTGAGAGGCCCAGGCACGCCGGGTGCAGGGGTCCCCGGAGGCCAGGCATCACGCATTGAGAGGGGAGCCAGTGAACACAGGGAGGCTGCCCGTCTGTCCACTCCCGAGGCTGGGTTCACACACCAGACCCTGGAAAAGCTCACATTTTCCCAGCTTTTCTCACCCAGAATCATTTCCTTTGTTTAGAGGAGGGGGTGGGGGAGGAGACGGAGGGCGAGGAGGGAGGGGCCCGCGGGTGCCGCCGCCGCCCCCGCCCCCGCCCCCTCCCCGTGTGCCGAGCCGGGTTGTCACTCAGCTCCCCGCCGGGGGCGACGGAGGCGCCGGCGCCCAAGTCGAATCCCAGCCAGCGACCGTCCCCCTGGACCTGACAGGCTGGCCCCGGATCGTGCAGGCATCCCCGGAGCGGGCGGCTGCCGAAGGCGTCGAGCTGGGAGGGCGCTTGGACACGACCGTTCAGGCGGCTAGGAGCCCTGCCAGCTCTGGTGACCTTGGGTAAGTCTGTGCCTCGGTTCGCCCCCGTGGCTCCCCAATGGGGGATGCAGGAGAGGGCTGAGAGGGGCGACCGGAATGCCCCTTGGGGAAGGAGCGGGCGAGAGTTCCTGGCCTGGGACGGTCCCTGGAGCGGGACCGGGCGCTGCTGAGAGGCGGGCGCCCGCAGTGGCTGGGGCGGGTGGTGCCGGGCACATGTGCGCGCCGGCCGGGCAAAGGGGAGCCCGCGCCCGGATCTGCGGCTGGGCTCCGTCCCCCAGCCCCACGCCTGCCTGCCCAGTCCCAGGTGCGACACCGGGGCGCTACCTCTTTAAAAGCGCCTGGGGCTGAGCCTCCGCCGCACCATGTGATCGCTTGAAAGGCCGGGCTGGGAGAGCGGCGGCGGGAGCCGGGGACCATGAGCCGCCGGTGCGCGGTGCCGGGAGCCCAGCCCTGCCGGCGCCGCCCCGCAGCTCTGCGCGCCACCAGGTGCCCAGAACTTTGGGCACCGCCTCCGGGACCCCCTGGTGGCCAGCGGGCAGGATGGTGAGCTCCCTACAGCCTCTTCTGTGGGATGGGTGGGCAGAGCCAGGCACGGGGACCCCTCTGGGGTGTGCGCGCGCGCGCGGGAGCTGCCTCACACCTGATAAACCAGTGGAGGAGTGAGCGCTGCTATTTTAAGTTGTTGAATGGAACCTCTGGGAATGATAAGGGGAGGGGACAAAGATTAGGCAGAGAAAGGGCCAGGGTTCCCCGCCAGCCTGGGCAGGCACTAGATGTGCCAAGTGGGGAACCGCTCCAAAGGGCAGCGGGGGTTTCCGAGCTGCCTGGGCTCCCCCTGCCCCTCCCAGGCAGGCCTCCCCACCGCAGGCTTCCGTGACCACAGGTGCCCGCCTCCTGACCCTTGGTGCCCGTCTGCTGATGTGCCTGGCCCGTGCCTGCCATGCCGCCCTCCATCTCGGCCTTCCAGGCTGCCTACATTGGCATCGAGGTGCTCATCGCCCTGGTCTCTGTGCCCGGGAACGTGCTGGTGATCTGGGCAGTGAAGGTGAACCAGGCGCTGCGGGATGCCACCTTCTGCTTCATTGTCTCGCTGGCCGTGGCTGATGTGGCTGTGGGCGCTCTGGTCATCCCACTAGCCATCCTCATCAACATCGGGCCGCGGACCTACTTCCACACCTGCCTCATGGTCGCCTGCCCCGTCCTCATCCTCACCCAGAGCTCCATCCTGGCCCTGCTGGCAATTGCCGTGGACCGCTACCTCCGCGTCAAGATCCCCCTCCGGTGAGTCCAGAGCCGCTGAAGGTACCTGCTGCGCCCCACCCTGTGCCCCATGCTGGGTGGCTCCAGGGCCAACTAGAGAGGATAAAAGGTAGAGCAGAAGACCCCATGGAAGCCAGATAGTCCCTGGGCCATTGTGCCCCAGTCCTCACTCTGCCTTCCTGTCGCCTCTACAGTGCCAGGCTGAGCCGCAGTGGAAGCGGGGGTGGGGGGGGGAGGCTGGGTAGCTGGGCGAATGGGAAGCTGGCAGTGCCCAGGACCCTAGAGCTGAAGCCGCTGCTGTTCTCCTGACGTGGCCAGGGAAGCCAAGGCTGCCTGTCCAGCCTGGGGTGGGGGCTTTGGAGGGGGCCACCAAGACGGTCACAGTGAGTGCGGGGTGGGAATAAACCGAGCTCCCATCCGGGGATGTGGAAGGGGCCAAGCAGATGGCTAGAGTGGGGTGAGGGTGTCCGGAGTGTGACCTCCCAGGGGCAGGAGAGCTGCTTCTCCAGCCAGCCCCGGGCAGGCTTCCTGAACACACTCTTCAGTTCTCGTGTTCTCTGGCGTCTGCGGCAGCCAGCTCCACCCTCCACGGCTGTCCCGCTGAACCTAAGCGGTCTGATGACCTCTGCCCAACTTCCACTTACGGGATCTCTGTTGCAGGCAGGAGAGGGGACAGATGAAGGTGCCTGCTCTTAAAGTCCCTGTCCTGTTGCTAAGCTGTGTGTGGCTTTGCCAGTCACCGCAGAGGAGCTGATGCTGGGTCCAGGCAGCACCAGGGTGGGTGGCCTGATAGTGGTGGTCCTCAGGCGAGTGTCTGGTCTACGCTGGGGCCTGCCAGGCCATAATCTCGTCACCAGGCAGTGCCTGGGCCACCAAGTGCCAGTGAATGTCTGGGCCCACTGCCAGTCCATGCTGCCCTGGCGGGGACACTCTTGGGAGGCGTGCTGTCCCCCTCTTTGAGTCTGGTCACCAGTAGATTCCCTTTCTACGGGGGAGCTCCGACCATCCCTGGCACCTGCCATCCCCAGAGTAGCTTCCATATCTGGGACACGGGGCCTCTGGCCTCACTTGGCAACTTGCCCAGGCAGGCCTAGGTGCCCACGTTTCTCCTGTGTGCATTGCATTTGTGCACATTTACCTTTTCAAAGCTTTTCTTCATGCACCACTTTTTTCCTATCCTCTCCATGATCCTCTAAGGGAGGTGGAGAAGGAACTGGTAAAGGAGAAACTTCGGAGAGACCCAGAGGGTCTCCCGAAGCCGGTTGGGAGCACAGCCTAGATTCCACTGCCCACCTTCCTTCCTGACTCCCCCTGTCCCGGCGCCGACATGCCAGTTTCCCTGCCCTGCGTACCTCCCTCACAACCTCGTTTCCCAGGGGAGGTGGGCGAAGGCTGCCGCTCAGGGGATGGGGGGAGGCGGAGAAGGGGGCCCTGAAGCCCCCTGCAGGCGCAGCTGCAGAGGGGCCTTCCGGCTGCCGTTCATCCCAAGTGGGTGGCTGGGCCATGCAGAGGAAGCTGGTCTCAGCCCATTAGAGCGGCCTGGGCCCCTGAGGCAGACCATTATAACAAAGTGTTGCCACATTAGGAAACTCACTCAGATATGCAGATGTAGGAGGGCTGCTCGAGAAATTCTGTCGCTGAGCGGGTGCCAAGGTGAACCAAAGGCCTGATCCTGATGTGGCAGTGGTCACAGGCCTGCAGAACATGCCCTACTCGCCTTGTGGGAATGGGGGTGGCTGAGCCGGCAGGGCTGCAGGCTCTGTCTTCCAGGGCGTGGCTGTGGTTGCTCCTTGCTCTGGCCTCCAGGAGCCGGGGGTGTTGGGGAGCTGTCTTCTGAGGGCCAAGGTAGGGGGGTGCCTAGAGCCTAAGAATACAGGCGTAGGTTCGAATCCTTGCTATGAGTTCCTAGCTGTGTGACCTTGGGAAAGCCACTCTTCACCTCTTGAAGCTTCAATTTCCTCATCTGTAAAAAGGAACATTAATAATAGTACCTTCTTCGGGCACCTGGGTGGCTCAGTCAGTTAAGCATCTGCCTTCAGCTCAAGTCATGATCCCAGGGTCCTGGGATCGAGCCCCACATCAGGTTCCCTGCTCAGTGGGGAGCCTGTTTCTCCCTCTCTCTTGCTTTTGCTTGCTCATCAATCAATAAATAAAATCTTTAAAATAAAATAAAATGAGTAAGCATCATTTAAAAGAAATAATAGTATCTTCTTCCTAAAATGACTGGAAGAATATAAACTCCTACGTATAAAACACTTAGTACTGTATAATGCACTTGGTATTACCTGCAAGCCAGAAGTGGTATGTTTATGTGTGTAGCTTTATGAACATTATTAACATATGGCTCAAAGTGGGTGTGAATAAGCAAGCCCTGGCGCCCCGCCCCAAGCACACTCATGCTCTTCTACAGCAACACATATACCCCACTCCCCACACGTACATGCGTGCACGCACACACACAGTGCATTTCCAGGGAGGTTTCAGAATACTGCTAAGTTATATTTGTACATGTCTCTTCCTCCTTGGTGGATTGTCAGTGTGTTCAGGGCAGTGACCTGAGCAGCAACTGCATGTTGTCCATTTCTGCAAATTCTCCAGAATGCTTAGCTCAGTGTCTGGCACAAGGCAGACACTCAGTAAATGTGAATTGAATTGGGTGAGTTTTCAGAGCTCACAGGGTTGAGCCTCCGTCAGGCCTTTCAGATGGCTAACCTCTAACCTTCTTTCTGGGAACTAGACCTCCCCTGCATTCTCCTTCAGGGATCCGACCGCAGCTGCCCAACAGCTCAGGCCGTTCCTTTGGAGCCACACCCCAGCAGTGCCTGGGGGGGTCCTGCCCCGTGGACAGGAGTCTCCTCAGGGAGAGAAAGACCGTTGGGGTCTAGCTCCTAAAGCCAGGATCCTGGAGGCTGGGCTGATGGGCTGAGCCACTCCAGGCCCTGGCCCATTACTGCCTGGTCCCCGTGAAGGAAGGGCAGCATGATCCTCCCTGGGCAGTTAGAGTCAGCAGGCTGCTGGGCCTGGGGGAATATCTCTCAGCCAGAGGTCCCCCTGCACTTGGCTTGCTGCCCTGACCAGCCAGGCGGAGGCAGATGCCGTCGACACTGGGGAGTACTACCGACCGAGCGCTGGTGAGACATCTGTGGGGCGGCCGGGTGACAGGAGTGAGCTTGGGCCCCTCAACAAGCAAAGCATGGTTTGGTTGGCCAACCACAAATTTTATTTCATTCCATTTGGCAGAAAGCCAAGAGAGAAAAAAGGCTTCACATCACATAATATGATCCAGTCACAAAAAAATTTAAAAAAAAGAAAAGAAAAGAAAAAGAAAGAGCTCAAATTGTTGATTCATCAATAACCTGTGGCCATTTACATGTGTTTTGTATCTTATTTGCATAGCACCTCCACATGCCTGGTAATCCAAATCTTATTCCCCCGAGCTCCTACTTCTAGGAATCTCCAGCATTCATCCACCACCCCTCACCCTGAGTTTCTTCCAGTGGCACTCTGTGGCCTACTCCAGGGGGCTGGTTATGGGGCTAGGTGCCAACGGGGGGCTCCCCCACCAAAGCCCTCTCTGTGGGAAGGAGCCCTGAGCAAGAGCTGTCTATGGCCAGGGAGGTTGGGGTGGCCTAAAGGGGTGGTGGGTCTCTGGGAGTCAGAAAACCTTGAGTTTGAGCCTTGCTCCGTTACTACCTAGCTGTGCATCCTTAGCTAAATTCTTCAGCCTCTCTGAGCCCCACCCCCCACCTCATCTGTTAGGTAAAGGGACTAGATCTGAGGCCTCTGAGCTTCCTTTCAGCTCTAACTCTATGGTTCTTCCTTATCATGACTCCTGCTAATGTGGTGTCGAGACCCTGGAAAGGTTGTGTTGGGTTGTGTTTTCTAATTCCTAGGAGTTCTGAGCCAGGCACAATGCTACGTGTTTGTTTGTACACACTTCATCCCATTTAGTGTTCCTAGGCTCTCACTAGTAGACGGTATTGCTATCCTCATTCCGCGGACACTTCTGTAGATAAACTGAAGTCTGAGGGCCAGGGAGTTGCAGTGATTTGCCCAGACGTCTTGTCAGGAGCAGAGACAGGATTTGAATCCAGGCCTGTCTAACAGATGTCTTTAGCCAGAGAGAACATACGTATCTTGAATCAGCCCCACGAAGCTGGGGGACTTATGGAGGGCGTTCCTCAAGGCTGTCAGTGGGGTGATTTTTCTCCTCTGATCTCTGCCAATGGCCTCTGCACTCTGCTGGACCGTGCCGGGCGCCTCCCTCAGTCCTCACCTTCACTCCAGTGGACGGCGGAGCCCCTGGCTGGCCTGCCTCTGTCCACAGCTGGAGGCCTGCCCGACTGGGCTGCTGACCCGGGGGCGCCCAGCAGGAAGGGTTGGAGGCCAACCTGTGGGGGCAGGGGAGAAATCTGGTAGATTAGGACATGTTTGCTGTTAGGAATCAAGTTAGCCCTTCCCACCCTGGTGAGCCTGGGTCTTTTTTTTTTTTTTTTTTTTAAAGATTTTATTTATTTGACAGAGAGAGACACAGCGAGAGAGGGAACACAAGCAGGGGGAGTGGGAGAGGGAGAAGCAGGCTTCCCGCAGAGCAGGGAGCCCGATGTGGGACTCGATCCCAGGACCCTGGGATCATGACCTGAGCTGAAGGCAGTCGCTTAACCAACTGAGCCACCCAGGCACCCGCCTGGGTCTTTTTTGACAACCAAAGTGTCTCCAGTGCTTGTACCATGACAGGCGACCCCCTGTGGCCTCAGGGTCCCAGGACAATTGTTCTCTATGGTGCCATCTGTTTCCAGGGGTGGTAGTCTGTCTCCAGCTCCCCGCTGGGTGAGTCACAGGCCTAGAGTGGCACGGGGTGGGGGGGGGAGAGGAGCCCTGAAGCTTGACTTCCTCACACTTGCAGAAGGGGAAACAACAGGGGCCCAGGGCTCCAGCATGTTCAAGGTCATTCTGCTAGGAGCCCTTTCCTCCTCCCAATCCTGGCTCTCCACCGCCAGCCTCTGATGTAGAAGGTTTGGGGCAGGAGGAGCCCTTGGCAAGTGCGCCTCCTCAAGGAACAGAACAGAGCGTGCAGCCTCCGCAGGGGAAGTCAGCAAATCAGTGGTGGTCTTCCAGGGAGACAGTGAAGAGAGGATGTCACTTTGAGATGGAAAGGGAAATGTCTTTGCTTGAATGAGGGCTAGCCTTCAGATGGCTTATGCTAAAGAGCCTGCTGAGTGCAGGGGGGACAGAGATTTTAGTTGAGACAAATGTGGACGAGTTTCAAGGATGAAAGAAAGCTTCCCCAAGCTTTCATTGGAACAGCTCCCGGGAGGCCTCTGAGGGCTTTAGGAGCAAGCTGCCCAGGTGTTAATGCTGCTTTGGAAGCAGGGGGAATGACCACGATGCCTCTAGAGAACCCCTCGACCAAAGGGTCATGGGGTGGAAGCTTGGGGGCCACGCCCTGACATTTGATATTTATTTCTGAGCCCGAAAGCTCTCCATGCTCATGGTGAAAATGTTGAGAAATATAGGGAAGAACAAAGATGACAAAGTCACCAGCAATTCTACCACTTACAGATAACTAGTGTTAACATTTTGGTGTTCCAGACATTTTTTCCACATGTATCTATCTATCTATATATATATATGTCTGTATCTCTAAATATATATAGATATAAATATAATTTTTACATGGTGGAGAGCATGTATGGCTCTCTATCTCCCACATTGTTTACTTTACTGTATTATAAGTATTTCCCTACGTCAATAAGAATGATTTTGTAAGAATTTTATGAGGGTAAAATACTGGATTGTCTTTTTGTTCATCTTTTAGGTCTCAGCTAAAACAGCCCCTCCTCTGGGAGGACATCTCTGACCCCCTCTCCACCTGGACCAGGCCAGTCTCCTCTGTTAGGTACTCAGGTTGCGTCTCCGTCTTCCCTGTTGCTTATGGTCCAGGTGGTTTTTCCAAGTTTGCTACACAACAAGAGGGCCAGGACCCATCTGTGTACGTATCCCCCGTGCCTGGCCCAGAGTAGGCATGCTGGACACATTTCTTGAATAAACGAATTTCATGTTTTATTGATTCATTCTTACATTTTTGGCTGTTTGGATTGTTACTGATTTTGTATTAGCACGATTAACACCACACTAGTACCCACAATTCGCATCGTTTGTGCGGTCAGGGCCAAGCCCTGAGCCCTGGGTGTGCCTTCGGGTAGACAGCACAGCTTCCATCTGTCAGGATTTTTAGATGAGGTTAAATATTTCCCCTCTCTCTTTACTCCACCTCTCCCCACTCCTCCTGCCCAATTCCATGGACACTGCAGATCCCCAGAGGTGGGTCTGGTACTCCTCTGTCCATTTGACCTTCTGGACTAGGCAGGGCAGGACGGGCTGGCCCAGCCTCCTTCTCATTACCTAGTCTCTAGTCCCTGAGGCCTGGACATCCTGTTTCTTTGCCCCTCAGTGAGGAGAGCAACCCCCCGGGGAGAGGCTCAGAGTGTGGCACTTTCTAGTTGGCCCTATTTGGCAGGGTGGGTACAGAGCAGAGAGGAAGGAGGACGGATGGTTCCTTGGGCTACGGGAATTACCTCTTCAGCCTCAGTCTCCTTAACTCAAGCCCAGAGGAGGCTGCCAGCTGCTGTAGAACGAAGAGGAAGCTGGTGGGTCATGGTGGGAGAGGAAGAGGAGGCTGGTGGGTGGGTGGGCCTTGGCATTCATGCCCCCTTGGAAATTCCAGCTTGGCGGTGGGCAGGGAGGTGGAACCAGCAGCAAGGGCCTTCCCTGAGCCCAAAGAAGAGGAGCTGAGGCACCTTCTCCTGCATTGCTCCTCACCCTGGGAGTTTAACCCCTAGCAGGAGTAGAGGTAGAAGGTCAAGGAGTTGGTGACTTACACAGATCTATTTCATAAACTGACTTTGAGCCCCTGCCGTGTCCCAGGAGCTTTGCAGGCCTTGCGCCTGCGGATACAAAGATGAGCAGGCTGGTTTGGTCTCTCCCTCCATCTGGAGGCTCTCAGCCACTGCTGAAATTGTGGATTCCTGCAGACCAAGGTGGCCGAGGACAAACCCCCAACCTGCCTGTGGTGGGAGTGGGGGTGTCAGGAGACTGGCCCCTGACACCTTACAGTGCTTGGGTGGCGTAGCTGGACCCTACTCCACACCCACTCTCTGCAGCCCACGTCATGTGGGAGAGGCCCTTCGGGACTATCTTCCTGCCGCCTGCCTCCAGAACTTCTCTGTCCTTCGAGAGAGAGGGCAACTGGTTACCCTTTCTTGTTCTCACACAGGACCCTGATATAGATAGATCTATTAGTTCGTTCATTGATTCATTCATTCAACAAATACTTACTGAACGCCTCATAAGTGCCAGGCATGTTACAGATACGTTCATTAACAAAACAAAGATCCCCCTAGAGTCTGCATTCTAGCGGGTTGGAGGACAGCTGCTGAGTAATAAACGCAATACCTGATACGCAGAGTGTTAGAAGGTAGGATGTGCCAGTGGGAAAAGGAAAAGAACAGGCTAAATGGGACTGGGGATGCCAGGGTGGGGGTGGGGAGAAAGGGTTGCAGTTTTAAATGGGGTGGTCACGGAGGCTCCCTTGAGAAGGTGCCATTTGAACAAAACCTTAGAGGTGAGGGACTATGCCGGGCAGATATTAGAATATTTCACACAGAGGAAATACTTAGAGCAAAGGTCCTAGGGAAGGAATGTACCTGAAGGGTTTGGGGACTGGCAAGGAGGTCTGTGCCGCTGGGGTGGAGTGAGAAAGCTAGAGAATGGTCGGGGATTGGACTGGAAAGATAATGACCTACTGGCTTGGAGGTTGTTGGAAGGACATTGGCTTTTATTCTGAGGGAAATGGGAGCCATTGCAGGGTTTAGAGCAAAGAAGCCACATGATTTGACTTAGGTTTTAAAGGCTCGCTCTGCTGCTGTATTGAGAATGCACCGTAGGGGTAAGCAGGGGTCTAGTTAGTTATTGCAGTAATCACATGAGGGAAGAGGGAGGTGGCCTGAATCAGAATCAGGTGTTGAGCTGGTGGTGAGAAGTGGTTAATTCTAGATGTGCATTTTCAAATTTTACTTTTTATTGACCTAAACTGTTTATATATATTGAAATGCTTGAGTCTTAAGCATATCGCTCAATAAATTTTTGCATGTAGGTATATCTATGTAACCACCACCCCGATCAGTATTTGCAACTTTTTCAGCACTCCAGAAGGTTCCCTTGTGTCCCTCCCATACCCTCTGAAAGGTCACCACTATTCTGACCTTCATCCCCATGGATTGATTTTGCCTGTTCTTGAACTTCTATAAAGGGAATCAAGTCATATGTTCTCTTTTGTGTCTGGCTTCTGAAGCTTAAAATTATGTCTGAGATTCATCCCTGTTATTGAGTGAAACAGTAGGACTTTTTTTGTTTGTTGGATGGCTTGTGGTTTTTTTTCTCATTGCTAGAATTCCATTGCATGAATGTACGATGATTTGTTAAAATTCTGGATGTGTTTTGAAGAGCCGAGGAATTTGCTTATGGATTGGATGTGGGATGTGAGAGAAAGAAGAGTCAAGCCTGACCAGACTTTCAGTCCTAAGCAACTGGCTGGATGGAGTTGGCATTATCTGAGGTGGGAAAGGCTGCTGGGCGGTATGGGTTTTGTGAGAAATGGAGTTCAGATTTGGACACGTTGCATTTGGGCTATCTGTCGAATAGCTCTGCAATGTTGAGCGGGTTGTTGGATGGATATGCAAAGATGGAGTTTAGGAGAGAGATGTGGGCTGGGGATACAAACATGAGAGCCATTGCATGTCGATGGGGTATACATCCCTAAGGAGCCTTGATGAGATCTTCAGAAAGAAAGGACAGATGGGGAAGAGACGAGGCCTGAGGCCTGCACACTGAGAGGTTGGAGGGAAGAGAAGGCACAGATGTAGGAGGAAAACCCAGGGCCCCGGGTGAGTCTGGCGCCCAGGAAGGGGAGCTTGGAAAGTATGTCAAGGAGAAGCGAGGGATTGGCTGTTGCAGATGGCTGTCCACGGACCCAGTGGGATGAGGACTGAGAATTGCCACCAGATGTAGCAAGGGCAATGTCAGTGGAGTGGTGGGAACAGAAAGCTTGACTAGAGAAAGCTCAAGAGAGGAGAGGAAGGAATTGAAGGCAGTTGGCATAGATTACCCTTTTGAAGAATTTTGTTACGAAGGGAAAAAAGCAATGGGGCAGAAGCCGTCAGGAGAAGTGGGAAGAAGGCATTTTGTTTTGTGTTGTTTTCTAAGATTGGAGGGACATTAGTACATTTGTGTACCGATGACTAACCATCCAGCAGGGAGTACAAAACTAACGTTGAATCTAAGGAGAGAATTTCGGGGGTGATGGCTTTGGTTCGGCCGGCAGGGTTGGGACCCACACAGAGGGGCTGGCTCAGAGGCGCTCGGAGGTCATCCATCAGGCAGGAAGTCAGAGTGTGTGGGTGTGGATGCTGGGAGGTGAAGTTCTCTTCTGAGTGTTTCGCCTTTCTCCGGGAAGTGAGAAGCAAGGTCATCGGCTGGGAGGGAGGATGCGGGAGGAGGCGGTAGGGAGAGTAGCAAGTGTGAAATAATTCTCTGGAAGTGGGGAAGGGACTAGACTCGGGAAGTGGAGTATAATTGGGGGCAGCATGAAGGGCCCGCCAGAAGTTCACGGTTCACGGTGATGAGTCTGAAGGGAGACTCCGGCCGCGGGGTTGTGGGCTTATCACCAGCCTTGTTCAGCTGCATGGGCACAGGCATGGGAGAAGGTGGAGAGTTCATTCCTGCATTCATCCAGAAGGGCCAGATTCTGGGCCAGGCACTAGGTGTCTCATCATGGTTATGGTCAAGGAGTGGGCCCTGGTCCCTGGGGCTTAGGAACTGGTGGAGGGAGAGAGCCAGAACACAGATAAGTGAGCAGGTGGCTACAATCATAACTTGAGGAGAATTCAAGGAAGGTAGCCATCCTGCTCTTCTCTGTGGCTGGCTCTGGCGTCTCCAAACCCCGAGTCAGTGTCCAAGGAGACCCACAGGCACCCGAGGACTTAGGTAGGGCCTTGTAGGCCTTGTGGTTCACGGTCAAGGGTTTGGATTTTATTCTAAGTGCACGAAGAAGCCTCTGAGTGCTTTAAGCAGGGAATGACATAATCTAAATTACATTTTTAAAAGGTCAGAATTCATCAACGAAATATTAGCAAATCAAATCCAGTGATAGATAAAAAGGATAATACATCACAACAAAATAGGGTTTATTGCGTGCGTGCAAGGGTGGTTTCACATGGAAAAAACTCAGTGTATTCAGCACATTAATATAAAAAGGTCACCCTGCCCGCTGTGTGGGGAATGGGTTGGACGGGCAAGAGAAGACTGTAGGAGGTCATGGCTAAAGGCGGGGGTGGGGGCGGGCAGGGAGCCCAGGAGGCAGTGGAGATGGAAGGAACTGGAAAGAGTTAGGGTGTGTTAGAGTTAGAACCAACTAGTAATGGACTGTGTGTGCAAAGCGGGAGAAGGGGTCAAGTGTGACCACCACGTTTATGGTTAAAGCCATTGGGTAGATGGTGGTGCTGATTCTGGAGAGAAGGTGGGGAAAGAAGAAACTGGAAGGAGATTCAGAACCTACTAGATACTCAAGTGGAGGTGATATGCTAGTGGGTCCTCTGGTGGTCTTCTCTCTCTTGCTCATTCCCCAGCTTTCATCCCTTCATGGAGTCTGGCAGGTGGGCCCTTTCTTCCCCCACACAGCTGTGAGGAAGGGGCCGCTCAAATATCCAGCCAGCTTCCTGGGTGCCTCCAGCCGCTCCATCTACTGTCTTCCCATCTCACTTCTTAGGAGGCCGTTGGCTTCTTAGGCTGGAACTGCACCAATAAGGATGTGTAGCTCTGGGCTCCCTAAAGCTTCCAGAAGGAGACAGCAGGGCTGGGGGTTCTTCCTTCTTGCCAGGCTCCATTCCGAACGAGACACAGTGGCTTCTGGGATAGCTAAGGCCCCCGAGTCTCTGCCCATCCTCCCTTGGAGGGATATCCCCTTGGGATGTCCCTTGGGTGGCACCCTCCCCAGACTCTCTGTGAGCCTCAGAGCCTCCTTTCCCACCCGCATTGCTGCAGCCCACCAGGCCCGGCACTGTGCATTGTGCTCATCCCCTGCGTGGTGGCTGTCCCTCCCCCACCCTACAACACGGCCCCCCCAGAGCCATGGTGGGGCCCCCAGCGGTGCATCAGAGAGGTCGGTCAGTCACCGGGCAGTGAGCCAGTGTGGGCTCCGGCCCCGCCCTGATGGGCAGAGCAGGTGGACGGGGGGATGGGGGAGGGATGGGGAGCCGCATCGGGGTCTCTGGCGCCCTGGGCTGCTGGAGAAGCCCTGTCTGTCCTTCCACAAAGAAGCAGTTTCCTCCTTTTGCCTCGTGCTTTGCAGGGCAGCTGGCTGGCTTGGCACAGGCACCGAAGGCCAGACCTCGCTGTGGGCAGTGTGCAGCCTGATCTCAGAGGCCGCTGGGTTCCGATTGTCCCGTCTGCCGCCCGAGGAGGGGCCCAGACTACAGCAAGGCGAGAGCTGCTTCTCAGGCCTTTTCTTTGCCTATATCCCAACAGACCCGGGAGCTCTGATGCACACCCACCCAGCTGGAGCAGGAGCTCCCCAGGCGATGATCCTCTGGTGGGCACGAGAGGGGAAGGTCTATTTGCAAAAAAGCCCCTCTATCCCAGATATTTTTAACGATCCCCTTTTCAGGGAGGCATCTCTCTTGCCCTGCTTTATGGAGATACATCAGTGGAATGAAGGGTAAGAGCAGTCTCCCCAGACCGATGGTTCTGCCACTTTGGAGTGCTTACTTAACCTTTCTGAGCTTCCATTTCTTCTTGTGCCAAAGAGGCTTCTTAATACTTCCCTCCAAGGGTTGTTAGGAGGCCCAGAGATGAGCTGTGTTGAAGGACTGGCATGTAGTAGGCACTCAGTGAGTGGGGGCTCTTCCTGGTGTCCAATAACCCTGACTTGTTTTCCCTTTACTGCTCCATGTGACGTGACTGCTGGGGTCCCATGGGCTCAGGTCCGTGTCAAATGGGTTGTGTGCCCCGTGAGAGCAGGGTGTGGCTCTCTCCATCTGTCTTGCTCACTGTATCCCAGTACCTAACACATGCCTGGCTGCCGCCTAGTAGGTGGCTAAATCAGTGTCTGTCCCGGGAAGGAATGAGAGAATTCTCGCAGGGACGAAGGAGGCCTCGGTGGGGCAGATGGAGTGGCCGGCTTGGGAAGAAGTCAGTCGGATCTTTCATATTCATCCACAGAGGGCAGAGGCAGGTACTGGAGCGTGAAAGGTTATTTCATTAAAACATTCCCAAGAGATCCGAGGGGGGGACGGGGGCAGGAGTGCAGAGGGGTGAGCTTCCCCGGCAAGTTGCAGGGAGAATCCTGGTCTGTGGCCCTCAGCTTGGCTCCCTCTGGTCCGCATGCTCCTGTTTCTATGAGGGGAGGGTGTGAGCAGCCCCTCCCGAGCCTTCCTTGTCGTCCTGAGGGGCTGGTGTCTGAGGGAGCTGAAGTAAGGCCTCCCCTGGGGGACCGGTGGCCCCGTAACTGCTTTCTGGAGGGGGGGAACATTCAGTGTGTTTGGGGACTCGCAGACACACCTGCCAAGCTGGCTCGTCCTCTGCAGAGTAAACATAACCCCCAGGGGTTATGGGGGTTATGTTTACGTCCTGGGCTCCGAGGGCTCCCTTGATGACAGTGGCCCAGCAAGGGCTGGGGAGAGACACAGACACCATTCAGAGTGGCCGCGTCAGGCCCCAGGGGCTGACAGTCTGGGAGTGAGCCAGCGAGCCAGCAAGGGGTATGAAGGCACGATGTCTCTGCCACCATCACCTGTAATCGGGACAGGAGGCCACTGTGACTTCGGGCTCTTAGCGGGGTGTGCGTATGCTTTCACCCGGGCACACCTGGGTGTGTGCATGTGTGTGAGTGTGTGTGTATGGAGGGGTTCTAGCTTTTTATTTTTATCTTTACAAATAAAAAACAATATCCTGGAGGGTCTGGAACCCCTTTCATTTGACCCTGCTTGCTCTCCCCGACCCCCCCCCCCGCCCTCTGAGGCCCAGACAAGAGTCCCAGCCCAGCCAGTCCCTTTCCTGTTTTTGGCCCCCCCAACCCCTAGTCCTCATGCCCCACCCCCCACCATTAATCCTCCTTGACATGAGAACACAGCTTACGGGTTCAAGTCAACAAGTGTTTTCTGACAACACAGGTCCCGTCCTCCAGGACACAGACCCACAGTCTGGTAGGTGGGACACGGTTTCCCAGCTGCCATGCAGCAAGAGGCCTGAACAGGCCTGGCCAGCACCCAGGCACACAAAGCCAAGGTCACTCCCCCAGCCAGGATGCTCAGCCCCACACCTCCTTGTACCTGTGCTCAAAACTTACTTTCCCTGCCTCCGGGCCAGTCACTTCTCACCCTGTGTGTCCTTGGAGTGGAGAAGGATAAAAGAAGGAGATTTAACATGTAAGACCACATCTTAAACACACACACACACACACACACACACACACACACACCCCAGAAGCTATTTTCTTCTCTTCTCTTGTCTAATTCCTACTCATTCTTTAATACCCAGCTCAGATGAGACCTCTTCCAGGAAGCCTTGCTTGATCTGCCTTCATGTTCCCACAGTTCTTCTTCAAGGGCTTTAAACACAGCCCTTGTCAAATTGCATGCAGGTAATCTCCCTCACTTGCCTGTGAGTAGTTTGCGTGTGTGTGTGTGTGTGTGTGTGTTGAGGGGAGGGTGTCCAAACCTATTCATCTCTGTCTCCGTAGTGCCCAGCGTGCTTTCTGCCCATTTTTGATATCCGATGACCGGCCCAATGAATCAGTGAATGAATGGTAATAGTAACAAGTGGTCCTTGAGCACCTAATATGTGCTAGGCCCTGGGCTAAATACTTCGTATGGACTCTATTTATTTATTTAGAGTGCAAGTGGGAGGGGGCTGCGGAGGGAGAGGGAGTGGACTCTCTTATTCAAATCCATGCAGTTTTATGAAGAGGCACTAACCGTATTTGACATTAGTAGTATGATATAGCCCCAATGGCCACCGTGTCTGAGAAGCTGAGGCTCAGCAAGGTGAACAACATGCTATCAGGCACATGGCTGAATGAACATCTGAATGGATGAATGAAAAGATCTGTATTTGAGCCTTGACTCTAACACTTATTCTGGGTGATTTGGGGTAAATCACTTCCCTCTCTGGGTCTCAGTTTTCCCATCTATATAATGGGCCTAATTCCAATCCCTACCGCAAAGAGTTATCTGTGAGGCAGTGTTCTAGGAATGGGAGGGGAGAATGGCTTTATTGTCCGGAATTACATTGGCGCTGGGATGTATGTGGGGGACGGAGGAGTTACTGTGACCCCCACCCCCAGCCCAAGTCTGCTCTCTGGCCCGTGGTTCCAAGTGCTGCCCGAGGGCGGGCCTGATGGCCTGGCACGGAGGTAGCAGAAGAAGCTGATGTTTTCTGCAGGGCTGCAGGTGTGCGAGGGGAGCAGAGACCCGAGAGCCAGAGGGAGCTGCCCCCAGGAGGTGGGGAGGGCCAGGAAGTGGGTGCTGCCGCACGCCTGGCAGGCGAGCCAAGTTTGCCTTTGGAGCTGATGTTGAAAGACAAAGCGTCTTCCCTTTCGGGTGTCTACCACCTGCTGGAGCTGTCGACAGCTCCTGGCTCCAACACGCTCCCCAGGCAGGGGCATGCCGGCAGAATGGAGGCTGCACACCGCCAAGGCTCCCTGTGGAGCATGAGGGGGGTGGCGGGCCTTGAGGTTGGTGGGGAACTGACAGTGACTTACATGTTTAGCCTGGCGCAGGGCTTTCACTCCTCAGCGAGGGGCCAGCCCCGGGGGACCACCTGCACAAGAGAGGGTGTCCGCTCCCACTGCTGGAGTCACTTAGGCGAGGAAGGGCCTTCTCTGGGCCCCACTCTTCCTGTCGGAACGTGGCCTGCACCTGAGCTCAGTCTGCAGGCAAGACTTGGAGAAAAAAAGAATGTTCCAGCGAAACACCTGTGAGGAGTATCAAGAACAGGGGGCCTTTGCCCAAACCAGGGGAGGCTGGGGGAGACGTGATTTCCCCATCCGGCCAGTACAGAGGGAGGCTGGGGGCTTGGAACCAGGAGGCCGGATCTCGGGGTCTGGTCTGCCACTGGGACAAGCCACCTCCCCTCACCCCATGGGACCTGCATCTCCATTGGTAGAGAGGACTCATGGCCCCCACCCGCTTCCCCGCCAGGCTGGCCACACTGCTCTCCTAGTCTGGCCTCTGCTACTTTCATATTCTGACCTTAGCCAAACTCTCTGAGCCTCAGTTGTTACGAACGAAAATGGAAGTAGTAGTATCTAGCGCATGAGACTGCCCATTGTTAGACATGGAAAGGAACGTGCAAACCCAACATCTCCCTGCAGGATCATGGGGCTCGTTCTTCCCCTTTCCTGCCGTTTGGTGGGAGAGAGGAAGATGGAAGGATAATGGTGTGTGTGTGTGTGTCTTCTGAATCTGGTGTGGTTGGGTGGACAGCTGACACCATCCACCAGTGTGGCTTGAGGGGTTCCTCTACGTGCATGCCGAGGCCCTTGGGGAAGTGGCCGCGTGCCGGGCTGGGAGGCGCCCGAAGCCCTCCACACAGGTAAGGGTGTGTCCCAGCACTGTTCTGGATCCAGCACCTTGGGCACCTCCCTTCCTGCTCCAGGTGCTCCAGGCTCCTCCACAAGCCCAGGGGAGGAGCCTGGAGGGCCCCCAGGAAGGGGACATGAAGGCTGGGCGGGTGGGGGGAGTGCCTGCGTGTCGAGTATCTCCTCAGTGTCCAGAGCAGCGCTGGGTGCCTTCTTTGGCAGCATATTTAATTTTCTGTAGTTCTGCAAGGCTGAGATCAGCGTCATTTTACACATAAAGAAATAGGGGACCAGGGAGGTAAAGTCACTTGAAAATGGTTACCCAGCTCATAAATAGCCAAGCTTAGAATGGAACTTGGGGCCTGCCAGATACCAAAGCGGATGCCATGGATGAAATACCCCACTCCCCCTGCCCCTGTCCTCGGGGATGTCCAGACTGGGGACCAGAGCCCCGACTGTCCTCAGGGAGCTTCTAGGCTGAGATGGACACAGAACACAAGAGTCTGCGGATAGTGAGAGGTAAGTCAGCACATGCTGAGCTAAGGTGGCTGAGGCTTCCGGGGCAGAGACTGCCAGTGGGCACAGGCCTGGCCTGCTGCCCGGTTTCTTCTAGGCCCTGCCTGCTTTCTCGCAAGCCCCAGGGCCTGCGTGTGCTCATTTGCACGGCTGCCTCAATCACAAGGGCAGGGAAGCTAAATCCCGAGGCGTTGCCAGCATCATGGCAGCAGAAGTGATCCCACGCGGTCCACGGAGGTGAGAGTGGTGGAGCTGGGCTAGAGGGGCAGCCCAGTGGGCCCTGGGCTGGGTCCTGGGCTGGGCGCTGTGAGGGACTCAGAAGGACCTTCTCTGCCACCCACAGGTAGAGTGCACCCTGCAAAGAGCGCTGGGCCAGAGTCCGAGGAGTCTGGGTTCAGTGTCAGCTCAGATGCTAACCAGCCAAGTGGCAGCCTTGGGCACTCACGGAACCTTCCTGGGCCTCAGTTTTCCAATCGGCAAAATGGCAGCAATCCACTCTTTGTTTATGTGGCAAGCCGATGTTTGCAACAAGTTGGATTGCTGGCTGGGAAGCACTTTGCGAGTGGTGCTGGGCTGTGTCATTATCGTGTTGCCGAGATGGGGAGCTTCTCTCCCCTCCTTCTCCTCCGTGCTGGCTCCTGGCCTTTTCTCTCTGTGCACGCTGGAGGTAGCCATCCATTAAGAGAAACGGGTCACACGAGTGAATTTGCGATGGGCCTGGCAGGGGTCTGTGTTCGTCTTTCCTGTAGGATCTAAGACAATGCCTTTCCTTTCTCTGGGCTCCTCAGTCGGCCTCCTCCCCAAACAAGGACGAGGACGGTTACTTTTGTGCCAGATATTGTGCTGAGTGCCATTGGGTCCTGCCCCTCACGCATATTCTAGTTTGGGAAGTTCAGGCAATATGGGACACTAAGAACTGAGAGACGCTGGTCCCTGTCCTCACTCCCCTCACAGCCTCCTGGGAACGTCAGTGTGTGAAACACAAAACACCGCCCTTGGAGGCCGCCAGTCTGAGTTGCCATTCCAATTCCGGCCACGGGCCCTGTGACCTTGGGCAGATCACTCCGTCTCCGGGGATGACTGAGGAGGGACGGGAGGCGAGACCGTGTGCCAAACTCCGTGCCAGGTGGTGACAAGGGACACAGTGGGGGCTGGGCTGGGCAGATCTCTGCTCCATTTTACAAATGCGGAGACGCGGATTCTGCCGCATCTCTAACGCCTGTCACGTGCCTGGCATGCTGTGTTGCCCGGAGCTTCTTGCTCCCTGGCCCAGTGGCGGGACTCCGCCAGAGAAGTGGGGACCAGCGTGGAGGTCAGGGGAGGGAGAGGCGTGGGCGGTCAGGCCCCTGCAAGATTTAAATTTGGGGGGCCCTGAAGGAGGACGTTCCAAACGGCCCGGATGGTTGGTGTTGGTAACAAGGAAGCCACCTCGGCGGCCCCAGCTCCCCCCCCACCCCCCCCACCCCCTGTGGGGTGGCCTGCCTGTGGTGCGTGGCCTGCCTGGTTCTTGCCTGGCTGAGTCCCCAAGGCCCATTACCGCCAGCTCTCTGCATTTTCTTTTCCCAGCTCTGAGCACGGCACTTTGAAGTTTTCGTGAATGGTAGATGGGAAAAAAAAAAAGGCTTTGATTTAATAAGCTTCCTCCTCCCCCACACACATCATAACGTGAGATTCCCCCATCCAGGGTCGTGGCAGATGTGAATGATTTAGAGGGCTTTGCGGAAGTGGGAGTGACTGAGAATGAGTTTATTGATCAGCCCTCAGAGAAGCTGCCTCGCCAGACCCCTGCACTGGGACCCTGCCAAGGGCTTAGGCCGCTCTGTTCCCCCAGGGCAAATGACAGGGGTGCCGGCCAGCTCCCTGCACGGGCGAGAGAACAGGCTCTTCCCCACCCCCACCCAGGACTGGCAGTGAGGAGAAGGGCTGGTCTTGCCACAGGAGGAAGTGTGGTTAGACTCTTGCTAGAGCTACCTCATTAAGTGGCTCAAATGTACCAGGGCTGGGTGATGGAGGCAGGACCCGAGGATCCTGTAGATCCTCTGGAAGGTGCCCGATCTGTGTGCGCTGGGTGCAGACTCTTCTGCCTGCCCGGAGGGATGGTGTGGAGAGGAGCGGGGAGCCTCGGGAGGACCTCTGACCCTCCCTCTGACTTGATCCGCATTTAAAGTGATTATTGATATCATCAGATCAGTATCTACCATGTTTGTAACTGTTCTCTATTCATTGGATTTGTTCCTTATTCCTTCCTCCTGCCCCCTCTTTTTCTGCACCTCTGGTTTTAACTGAGCATCTTATATGGATCCGTTTTCCTTGCCCAAATATTATTGGGTTTCTACTGTGTGCCAGGTACTGTGGCAGCTGCTAGGAATACAGTACAACACTGAACCACACCTGCGTCCTGCTCTCGGGGTACTTGCAGTTTTACGCGCGAGAGGAAAACAGAGTTCAACTTACCGTCCCACGTGGGGAGGAGGAGGGCATCAGCCTCCAACTGTGACCCAGGAGATCCAACATCCTACCTCCCGCCGCCTGCTATCCTGGGAGGCGGAAGCTAGGCCCTCCCTGCATCCCCCCCACCCCGGGCAAGCCTTCCACTGCATCAGCCTCCCAGTGCCCCCCAGCTCATTTCCATGGCTGGGGCAGAATAGGGGGGGGCACCAGAGCCGATGCAGGGGGGCCGGAGGGGCGCAGGACCAGGGTTCCCGTGCCCTGCTGTCTGGGCGGCTGCTGACCTGGAAGGACTGGAGCCTGGGCTGGGCCTGGCCTGGGACTCAGCCATGTGGGGCTGGGTGATATTCATGCGTGCAGTGAGACACGAGGCAAACAAAACAGCAGGAGGCACCCGGGAGCAGCTGCTGAAAAGTGCTGGAATTCTTACCACTGTGGTTAGTGCGTTTGGGCTCTAAACTCCACTGACCTGGGTGTCAGTGGGGAGAAGGCCCAGGACCTGGGAGAATAGGCAGCTTCTTCCAGGTCCGAAGAGCTAAGTACCACCTTGGGTCGTGAGGCAGCAGAAGGGCCTGAAGTTAGACCCAAGGAGGACTTTCTGATAGACAAGGAGACGCTCTGGAGTGGAGGTCTGGTGGTGGGAGTGGACTCTTTCGGAGGCTTTCCAAGATGTGGGGAGCTCCCCCTGTCCTCTCTGTCTTCCCACATCCTGCCATCTGTCACATCTTTTCTAGAAGGGAGCCTGTAACTTTAGGAAGCCCCAAAGGCCCAGGCAGCAGAAACAGAGAAAGAACCCACACCCCGTGAGAACAGTTGCGTCGCCAGGGTGAGCATCCCTTTCTCCTAGGCCTGGGAAGGCCCGGAAGGGGCACTGCCCATGACTCCAGGCCTGGCACCTGCGCAGAAGGCCCGCCTCCTGGGTCCCAGCTGGGCTACTGCCTTTGGGCTGCCCTGGAGTCTGCATGGGGTCTCCCTGCTGGGGGTTACATTACGGTCCCTTGACGGATATAGGCTTTCAGGTAGATGCTGAGTATCCCGAGGTGTCTGATAGGCCGGGAGACACTCAGAAGTGGGAAGGAGAAAGGGCATGGGCTCCCCGAGTCAGCCTGCCCGTGTCTCCAACCCCCACACTGGCCACTTCCCCCAGGAGAGCTTTGCTGGGCCCAGCCAGGGAGTGTGCCTTCTCTAGGGCCCTGTGTGGGGTTTAGTGCTGGGCTGAACGATCTCCCACACCCCACCCCTTCCCCACCTCAGACGGATCAGGAACACAGGCTAATTCTGTACCAAGGTTGGGTTAGGTGGGAGAGCAAGCTGCAAAATAGAAACAAAAGCCCCGTGACCAGGCTTCCAAAACGAAACAAGTCACTTTCTTTTTTATCTGTGTCCTTGCAACCTGTTTTGTATCTCTTTCGGAGCTGACTGTATTTTCTGGTAGAATCAGGGATGTCCTCTGGGGGGTGAGGTGATAAGGCTGGGCACCAGTTGCTATTAGGTACCCAGGGCCCAGACGAGTAAGTGCACCAGCCCCGTGGTCACAGTGAGCCTGCCAAGCACGTCTTCTCGAGCCCTTGTACTGAGGACAGAACTGAGACTCGAGGGATGGTGACTTGCTCAAGGCCACGAGCTGTTAACTGGTGGAGCTGTAGCGTGAAGGCCGATCTGACTCTACAGCACACTTCTGCCAGCCAGTCAGTCCCTTACTCACTCATCTCACCGCCATATACTTCTTTCTCTTTCCATCCTACATTCCTGCCAGTCTTCCTCTCTGTGGGGCGCATAGCTAGAGCATGAAACCTTAGGGGAGGGACTCCCTTCTGGGGACTTGTGGGTGCCTCAACCCCAGCCCCTGGGTCCCTCCTCCCCAAACTGGGAGAGGAGTTTAGTCCTCAGGGCTCCCCTCTCCTTTCTGTTAATGCCAAGCTCAGCTCTCCCTGTAGGATGATCATTCCAGCAGAGGGGAACACGACCTGCGGAGCTTGGGAGACATCTGGTTTAGTCCCACATCATCTCAATGAGGACAAGGATGCCCCAAAGGGGAGGGGTCTCCCCCTGACCTGCTCACTCCCAGCAGAGCCCAGACCAGAACCTGGGTCTCTTGATCCACACCAGGTTGGAGGTGGCGCTCCAAGGGAGAGCTCTCCCTCTTTGGGGGGTCCTGATGTTGCTGCGGTGCGGGCAGGCACCCCTCAACAGGCAGCACGGGCCCCTCTGTGCTCTTGGGCCCAGGGAAGTGCGCACATTCCCAGGACCCTCCTGCCCTGGCCCTGCCGACGGGCCAGCCAGACTGGAGGACCCTTGGCCGCCTCTTGTAAGTGGCCACTGTCTGCAGAGGCCACGGGGGCCTGTGGGAATGATCCGATCGGCTCCCTTTCCCCAGAGGCAGGCCTTTCCACCTCACTGGAAAAGGAATTTGGCCCCTTTCCCGCCATGGTCGTCCCAGTGAGGCCTCCCTGCACCAGCCGCTCTCAGGTCATTAAATCCGCGCACGGACAGGACGGGTTTTTCCGTCCCACCCACCGGATGAGTCAGAAAGTCCCCCATGGCAGGTGCGGCCATATGGCCTTGGTCTCTTTGCCACCCTGGCCTTCCTTACCTGAGAGCCGGAGAGAATCAAGTCTCAGGCAGGAAATGGCCAGGAAGCCTGGGTCCAGTCTCCCCAGTTTCCTGATCAGGTCAGACACCCTCCTCCTCAAGGATCACCCAGTCACTGGGATGTGGGGCTCCACCCGGCCTTGGGAGTCAGAGAGCTGCTTCCCATTGTGGGGTGGGGGGTTGCATCTGAAAATCACACAAGGCATTGTTTCAGATGCAGTCCCTGGGTCTCCGTTGTCTGTACGGGGACATCCTGATTCATCCTGGATGAGGGGGAAAGGCCTGGGGATGGCAGGCAGATATAGCTGGAAAATGTGCCTCCCCTAAATCTGAGATCCCTCTCCCTACATCCACCCCCACCCCCGCCCCCCGGAAGCCTTCTTTGGAGCTCTGAGCAAATCCAAAGCCCTCCTTGTAAGGATGAGAGAACACACCAGAGAGCAGAGAGCTCCGTGACAAGGCACGCAGGCCTGTGGCAGAGCGGGCAATGCTGGGCATCCGTGCAGCCGGCGAGTCTGGGGCGGTGGTCCCAGGGCCTTTGGCCTTGTGTGCTTCAACATGTGCTGCTGTCTCGTCAGACTGGCTGCCCCCTTTGGGCAGGCGCTGAGCCCCCTGTCGGATAGAACATTCCTTGAGGACAGAAGCTAGGTTTTTTCTGCTCACTGCCAGATCCAGGGAAGAGGCTCTGCATCTGGAGCAGGGAAGGTAGGGGAGGTTGTTGGTCCCGGAGTCACATACGTGCCCTTGATTGTCTTCCCACCAGGCTGTGGAGTTATTTGTCGCCAACAAGTGACCAGGAGTGATTTCCAAGGCCCATTTACACTAATGACCTAATCAATTTATCCAGCTCTTTTCTTTCAAGGAGCTGCAAGCGTCTGCCCCTCCTCTCTGTAGCCTTCAGGCTGACCCTGGAGGTGTCAGACCAGTTTCCCTCTTGGGGACGGGTGACACTGATATGGGTGGTAGCTGATGCCACAGGGTCTGAGGGGAGCAAGACTCGAGGGAGGGTGACTAGGACCCACATCCTGCGCCCCTCCGCCCGGCCCCCGATCCAGACTCCCCTGGGCAGCATTACTATTAAATGTTTGGCCCCTGGAGTGTGCCCAGCGCCTTCGATTGTATCTGGTTTCCTGTTCTCCTTGGGGAGGAAGAATTTCTCTGCAGGAAGTAGTTTAATAGTCTGAAAGCCTTACTTCCCTGGTCTGGAGAACCAGGTTTCCAGTTGCAAGTGGCCCAGATCCTTGATAAAAAGGGAGGCAGGAACGGGGGGACCCGAGCTCTGTAGCATTGCTCCTTCTCAGACACGGAGGAAAAGGGAAGGAGAGACGGAAGATTCGGTTCCTGACTCTCCAAACTGCCAGGGTGCAGAAACATGCTCCTCGCTCCCTGCTCCCGGCCTCGGCCCGGTGCTCTGGCCACGTGACTGGGGAACAGGGCCAGCCAGGCCTGACGACCCTGCCCTGGCCTCAACGGTCGACAGGACACTTCATCACCCCTGTCTTCCAACAGAGACACGTCTAGCCTTTTCCAGACCGACCATGTGGCTTCTCTCTCTCTCTCCCTTCTGAGTCCACGCGGATTTGTTAAGAGTCTGGTCAGTTCTCTGCTGCTCCTGGCAGGGAGTTCTTCGTGATGACTACACTCGGTTCATTCCACTCTGGCTTCACTCCTGAGCGGCTGGGGTCTAACCTGGAGCTCAGGGGTCACTGAGGTGCTTACAGCGGAGGGATTGGTTATGCAGGTGGTGAAGCATCTGAGAAGTCAAGGGGACTGTGAGGGAACCCAGAGATTAGCAACAATGGGAAGTTAGCCCTGGGCTGGGGGACAAAGAAGGAGCTGGAACTGAGGTGGGCTTGCGGGCTGGGAGGGGAAGCCCGAAAGGAGAGGTAACAGCTGCCCGAGGCACAGAGAGGGGTGGAAAGATCCCGGCTTTCCTCTTCTCCCTCGGTGCCCCAGTGCCTCCGGGTGGACCCTGCTGACACGGGAGCTCCGGAGATGCAGCCCGCAGGGCTCAGCCCCTGCTGAGACGGAGCAGGGCAGGGCTAGTAGGAGGGAGGCTGACGAGAGCCGGCTTCAAGACCAGCACGCTCCGGTCTTGATCGAGCAGTGACAGAGCGGCTGCTCTGAGCGCCTTCTTCTGGGTGGCAGTTCTCTGTCCACCAAAGAGAGTTCTGTAGGGCCTCACTGCCCTCCCCTTCTCTTTTCTCTGTCAAATGCTTCTTTCCTGCCTAGGCCTCAGGGTCTGTTCATCGCCTGGTGACATTCTGCACTTTTCCTGTTCGTTGGAGGCTTTTGGTTCACGTTCCCAGAGTCAGCCTGAAAGTCAGTCCCCAGTGGTGTCCGGGAAAGAGCCCCTCTTCGAGGCTGTGGGCAGGGAGAGGCCACCCCTCGGCACTCCGCCAGGGCCTCCGACTGGACGTGATCTTATCTGTGAAAGGGGCCTATTCATGAGGCACAGGACCAGCCAGGAGCCTGGGCACGCTCATGGCTCCCACTAGGACTTAGCTTGAGATGGAGACACGGCTTCTCCGGACCGCAGGCTGGAAGACTCCGGGGAAGCTGGGTCTGGCCAGCGGAGCTTCTGCTGGTCTCTCAGTGTGTGGCCGCAGCGCTGGGGCCTGGGCAGCCGTGGGTGTTTTGGGGACTGGCTGGCACTGGCTCATACCTCCCCTAAGAGGCCCTCGTCCGAGCGGCCTATGGTGCAGCACCTAAGCAGGGCACCAGTAGTTAGCCGGTTTGTCAGCGGGCTCCCCGCAGCTCCCAGCGCGGCACAGACACACCCAGGGAATGATTCTTATCATCCAGGGCACTGTGATTGCTTCCAGAGCGACGGCTACGCCTTTCTCCTCTGACCTTCTCTAACTGGGCAGCGACCGGTTCCTCTTTATTTCTGGTTCTCGAGATGTACTCACGGGGTAGGTCCTCAATCAATCACAAATGATTGAATAAATCATGTTTATTTATCACTGAATTTTATTGATCACATAGATAATAGATCATAAGTGATTGTATAAGTGGAGGTCTGGATTCACCTGCCCGTTGTTACACGTATGTATTCATTTATTCGGCAGACAGTGATTGAGCACTGTTCTAGGTACTGGGGTTGCAGTGGTGAATCTGCAAAATAAAGGCCCTGTCCTAAATGGACCTTATATTCTGCTGAAGAGAAACGGATGATAAATGCATACATATATATGGAGAGAGAACGAGAGAGAGACAGGAAGTGGTCAGCTCTGTCAAGAAAGTTAAACCCGGTAAGAGGTACAGAGTGGTGGGGGCTGTTTTTTCCTGCTGGGCAGGGAAGCTTCTCTGAGGAGGTGACATCTGAGGTGGGATCTGATCATTCGAGGGGAGATGAGCAGGAAGGGTGAAGGCCCCTGGGTGGACACATACGAGGGTCCAGCAGTGTGATGTGGACCTCACCGGCAAAGGGGGTGGGGTTGAGGCTAAGGGGAGGGGCCCCTTGAGGAGACAGGGATCCAGGAGACTCAGGAAATGGTATCTCTCTCTCCGCTCAGTGGCCAGGATCAAAACCTGAGCATCATCTTGATTCTTTCTGTCAGCTGGACAGCCAGACTCAACAGCAGATCCTGTTGGATCCGTTCCCAAGTGCACCTCAAGCCGTCCACTTCCCCCCAGCTAAAATAGCCTCCCTGTGGTTGTCTTGCTTTCCCTGCTACAACACGTTCTCCACAGGGCGGTCCGAGTTAGCTTTTAAAAACAGAAACTGGAGGATATTACTCCTTTGCTTGCAATGGCTTCCCTGCACTTAGAATGTACCCCAGAACCTTGACTGTGGCCCTCCCAGCCCTAGGTGGCTGTCCCTGACCACAGCTGGGACTGACCCGCCCTACCCTTGCCCTCACCGGCCTCACTAGCGGCTCTCTGCTCCTTGCCCTCCAGCCTCAGCACCTTCACCTGCTGTATTTTCTGCGCGGAAAGCTCTGCCTCCCCCGCCACCCTGATCTTTGCCTGGGTGGCTCTTGGTGATCATTTAGCGATCAGCTCAGCACATCCTCCGCAGAGAGGCCCCTCTGCCCACCAGCTACTCAGTCTCTCGGGTGTCCTATTGATTTCACTCTCTGAAATGATCCGTTTATTTGTTTATACATCTATTTCCTGTTCCCCTGCCTCTAGAAGGTTACTTTCACGAGAGCCTGTTCTCCTCAATATTTCTGAACCCTACCTTTACCACTTGGTACCTGGCACCTAAAGGTGTTCATGGAATATCTGTTTAATGACTCAAAGGGAGGTACCTTGTTTGCTTCGTCACCCCAACACCCACCACTAAACAGCTAGGCAGCTCATCAACAGACCAGCCTGAGGTCTATGAAGAGGCCCGACCTGGAGGGAAGTCGGGGGGCTCCCAGGCAGGTCTAATAGCATCCTCAGAACTGCTCAGTCCAAGGAACTCACCATGGCTCCCTGCCACTCTGAGGCTCCACCCTCCAAGCCCCCTTCACCCCATCCCATGGGAGTGCCAGCGCTGGGTCCAGCCAGGCTTTGGACTTGGAAAGATCTGAATCTTAGCAATTCTGTCTCTACGTCTTTCTCGCTAAGGGACCTTGGGCAGGTCTCATAATCTGAGTCTCAGTTACTGTAATTAGAAAATGAAAATAATAATCATAATAATACCTAACTCATGGGGCTATCTTTAGTCAGTGCCGGGCCCACAGGAAGTATCAATAAATGTTAACTTATTAGCATTATTGTTGTCATTATTACTGATCAGTTAGCTGTTATTTTTCTTTTTGTTTAAAGATTTATTTATTTGTTTGAGAGAGAGAGAAAGAGAGAGAGAGCGTGCACATGAGTGGGAGGGGAGGGGCGGAGGGAGAGGGAGAGAATCTCAAGCAGACCCCCCGCTGAGTGCGGAGCCTGACCCAGGGCTTGATCTCACGACCCTCAGATCATGACCTGAGCCGAAACCAAGAGTCAGACGCTCAACCAACTGAGCCACCCAGACGCCCCAGTTAGCTGTTATTTTTCAATGCCCCTCCCCCGCCTTAGCCTTCAGAACCTCCCTCTTCTATGTGGCAGCCCTGCCAGAGTGCAGGGGTGTGGCAGAGGTGTCCTCTGCCCTGCCCTGTTGGGTGTGGGATTGGTAGCCCCCCCCACCCCACCTTGTCCACCTCTGAACCACACTTACTCTGGTGGCATCTGTGATGGGAGATATCTCCCCACTCAGCCAGCCTGGGAACCCCCTTCCACCTCTTTCCTGAAGCCCTCCCTCTCCCTCCCACCGCTCCAGGTACACAGTCTGCATGTTATCACCATCATCAGGAAGGTCTGGCTGGTAGACTAACTCACACTCTGGAATTAGTACTGTCTTGGCTTTTAAAAATAACACACAGAGGGGCCAATTCTTAACCCAAAGGAACGGCTCACCCATGGTGGGATTTTAAGCACCGTGAGGGAGACGCTGGAGGTGATGGGGCTGGTTCTGTAAGGAGCTGCCCGCCCTGCTTGCCTGTGGACAAGGCCCCACTGGTGTTTCAGTGTGTCCATTCTGTTGCTCCCCCGCCTGTGTCTGTGGGACACTGCATGCTCCTGAGGACAGCCGTCTCTCTGGCTAGTCCCCAGCACAGCCCCGGGGGTGGGATGAGGCCGCAGACCCCAACTTGGGAGGGATAGCCCAAGCTTTGGAGGCACATTCAACACGCCCTACGCCATGTGTGCCCCAGGACTTGCAGCTTCTGCTTCTCTTTCCCACGTGTGGGGAGAGGTGAGTTTCTCCCTGGCCCTGGGGCGCAGTCCTTCCTGTGGGAGCCTGCCTCACCTCAGCCAAGGTCCTGGGTCCAGCCCTTTCCCACCATGGAGAAAATAGCAAGAAAAACAGATGAGAACTGATACCCTAAGCTGCAGGTCTGCTGGGACCTGGCCCTGGAGGAGCCCCAGGAAAGCTTTAACCCTGGGGCTCCAGGCAAGAAGGGCCAGGGGAGGAGGGGAGTGGGCGCCTCCCTAGTGAGAAGCTGCTTCCTCCCCTTCTCGCACTTGGGTCAGTGTCGGGACCCACCTCTTCTCTCAGTGGTCATCATTGCTCAGATGTGGGTCCTGGGCAGCCTCCCCCCACCCCCAATCCCCAGGCTGGACGGCAGCACAAGGTCACCTTGTCCACCCCCCTATCTCTGGGCATACCCTCCTTGAATAGGGTCCAGATGTTCCCATTCTAAAGCTCTTAGGAAGGGGACATTCGCAATCTGCCAATCATCCCATATCTAAGTGACCCACAGTGAGCCTGGTGCCCAGGAGGAGAGCTAGTCTTGGAGTCTGGAGACCTGGGTAAGTTATTGGGCCATTTCTGGGCCTGGGTTTCCTAATCTGTGAAATGGTAATCCCATTATGTCCCGCGTCACAGGGTGGTTACGGGGATGACCTGAGACATGAATGTAAAGGGCTTTGTAAACGATAAACATGATATAAATCATACGTGCGACGGGCCGTGACCCCGGGGGGGGGGGGCAGGGAAGGGCAGGTGCCTGGCCTCCATCCTTCCTCCTGCCGCTGCAGCCTGATTAGGTCCTGCTGAGGCTCACCCTGGAAACCTGCCCCCCCACCCCAACCTCATGACAGCCATGGCAGTGTCCCTCAGCCTTCTGTCTCGGCAGAATGATCTCTGCTCCTTCGGTCTTGCTCTGTGGATTCACCCAGAGCTTCTTTCACCATAGGGTGTGTGGGGAGCCCTTTGAGATCATCACTAACAAGCCCTGAGCCAGGTATTTGCAGAGCTGTTAGGCCCTGTTGGCTGAGCATCTAGAGATACGGGAGGTTTTCCAAGCGTGAGTGTTACTAGGGGCTTGGACGGGAGGGGCTCGGGCACAGGAATATTGGTGGAGTGTTTACAGACTATTTCACTTATGTTGTCTCATCTGGTCCTTAGTCTCTGAAGTGGGTCCACTGTCTCATTTTACTAAGAAGGAGTTGATCTAGTAGGTTGCAGATTGACTTCTAGTGTGTGCACCAGGCTGGCCCTCCTGCTGGGGACCCAAGAGGCGGGAATGGGCTTCAGTTGCCAGATAGCAAGGATTATGTGTAAGAAAACTTAAGGAGGCACAAGTGAACTGGGGGCCTTCAAGGCACCTTGGTGCTTTGGGGAAACAAGGGCCCTGTGATCACAGAGTAGGGGAGGGGACACCACACTGACGTGTTGGAATCATCTAGGTTCCTCCCTTTCCCATTGGAACGATGAGGAGATTGGAAAAGAGCTTCCATGATCCCTTCTAGTGCTTGCTTCCTTGATGGGATGGGGGGATCTGGTTTCTCCCACCCCCACCGCCCGAGTCATTCCCTTCCCCCTCCCCGTAAAGCCTTCCTGGATCAGTGGGCTGTGGTGCGTGGAACGGTGTCCAGGGTGAGAGGGGCCATAAGTATCATCACTGTGAAGAAGAAAGCCACCGATCCTACAGCACACGACAGAAGAAACCAAAGTCGGAGGGAGGCCTCCGCCTTCACCCCCATGGGTATCAGTAGCTGCTTACAGGCTCAGGGGGGCACTCCATCCATCTCAGAAGCCACACTGGAAAATAAACTGGGCAAGCTGAGCCCAGCTGCACTGAGCTGGCTCCCCAGCACCAAGCCGGGTGGGCCCCAGCCCCTGGCACTCTCTCCAGGGTGGCGTGTGGGCAGAGGACGCGCTGGCTGCAGGCTGCACTGGTTTAAAGGAAAGTGGGGAGCTCCCAGGACATTGTGTTGTCTGCCTCTTCACCCAAAATGTGAGCTGCAGAGATCCTTTCTTACTGGCACAGAAAGCACGCATGTTTGGCACTTGGCTGAGCAAATGCACCCCCATGCATGCATGCACGCAAGTGCCTCGCTTGTAGCAAATGCTCCGTGAACATGAGTTGTCTTTCCTGAGAATGATTCCCCCGTTAGCTTGGGGGTGCAGAGCTGGTGCTTGAGCACAAGCCCTCAGGAGATAAGCACTGTGCGGTGATTGGAAGGGGGAAGGGGAGGTAAGCTTGGAAGGGGAGGTGGGGCCACTGGTAGGGGGGTATGGGGCAGAGCCGGAAGGAGGGAGGTGTGCAAGGCTTTTTTGGACACTTGTGTCAGCTGGCCTAAGGGGAAGAGCGGCTCACTGATGATCTGGCTGTTTTGGGTCAGCGTAGCACAGGAAAGTGTTGCCATGTGATCGCTTTGAACTCAGTTTCCTCATCTGTCAAGGCTTTCCTACCTTACCAGGACCGCCACGCAGCAACGATGAGGTGACCAATGGCGATGTGCCGGGCACACATGGTTTTTACTTTGGTGATTTTATTAAAACTCCTCCGGGAGGTCCTTTGTTATTTTCTGTTATGATTTTTACCTTGATTTTTAGTTCGTCGTGATTTTTACATGACCCAGGGTTCCCACCCTCTGCGGGCGAGATGAGCCAGTGCGTTGCAAAGCTGTGGCCCAAATCTTAGATCCTGAAGACTCGGACCTCTAGCCAAAGACCCGCAGCTCCCCACTTGCTGGGCCCTGGCTGGGGAGGGGGCCTCCTCTTAGAGACCCCTGAGGGCCGGTGGAGCCTAGCGGGGGGGGACTTACACTCTATTCTCCCCTCCCCCAGGTACAAGACGGTGGTGACTCCCCGGAGGGCGGCAGTGGCCATCGCCGGCTGCTGGATTCTCTCCTTCGTGGTGGGTCTGACGCCCATGTTCGGCTGGAACAGGCTCGGGGAGGTGGAACGGGCCTGGGCAGCCAACGGCACCAAGGGCGAGCCCGTGATTGAGTGCGAGTTTGAGAAGGTTATCAGCATGGAGTACATGGTCTACTTCAACTTCTTTGTCTGGGTGCTACCCCCGCTGCTGCTCATGGTCCTCATCTACCTGGAGGTCTTCTACCTGATCCGCAAGCAGCTCAACAAGAAGGTGTCGGCCTCCTCTGGTGACCCGCAGAAGTACTATGGGAAGGAGCTGAAGATTGCCAAGTCGCTGGCCCTCATCCTCTTCCTCTTCGCCCTCAGCTGGCTGCCCCTGCACATCCTTAACTGCATCACCCTCTTCTGCCCTTCCTGCCAGAAGCCCAGCATCCTCATCTATATCGCCATCTTCCTCACCCATGGCAACTCGGCCATGAACCCCATCGTCTATGCCTTCCGCATCCAGAAGTTCCGGGTCACCTTCCTTAAGATTTGGAATGACCATTTCCGCTGCCAGCCCACACCCCCCGTTGACGAGGACCCCCCTGAAGAGGGGCCCCACGACTAGACTCCACCTTCCGATCCTGCCTGCCCACATCGGGGGCATCTCAGCCCAGTCCCACGTCCCCACTGGTCTCACTCCTGAGCCTTCCTGGCTGGGCTGTGGGGTGTGGGTGACCTGCACCTCGGGTCCTGGAGGAGGTTTGGGAGGGCGGTCCATGAGGAAGGAACCAGGTAACCTGAGGAGAGGAGGAAAGTGGCTTGAGCCTCCCCAGCTGTGTGACCATCCTACGGGCAACCCAGTGCTTTGGGCTGGACGGACCTGGGGAGACTGAGGCTGCAAAGGGGCCATGTGGGCTGGGAGGGCAAGCTTGGGCTCCATGGCAGTCAGGGGAGCCTGCTTGTCTCTTGTGGTGGATGTGCAACCCTGGGACCAAGCCTAAGGAGAGGAGAGGGTCCCCTCCAAGATGGAGGGAGGGAGAGAAACTGCACATCATGGTCTTGCTTTCTCTCCTTTCTGTAGAAGGTGGCAGAGCCACTGAGGGGCAGGAATCATGGAGCCTCAGTCCCTGCCTCCCCGGACCCTGAGCGGCTAGCCATGCCGGGTGCCAGGGTGCCTGCTCTCCCTGCCCCGGGGAGCCCAGGTTTATACTTGGAAGAGGCAGAAAGAGCGGGTCCAGAAATCATTCCCAACTTTTGCTTTATTCTCCACCAGCCCTGGGACCCAGAATGGGGGCTCCAAGCCCGCTGGAGCTCATGTGGAGTTGAAGGGCAGGCCGCACACAGCCACCGGGTGGCAGCACTGAGCCCTTGCTCCGGCCCTGCGCGGCCCAAGGAGGAGCCTGGGCTATAACTACCTGTCATCTGGGCTACCAGCTCCACTAGCCCCTGATGATGGCCTGGACTCTCTAAGTGACACCCATCTCTGCTGTTTCTGGGCCAGATGGAGAGGAGAGCCCCAGACATGCCAACATGAGGGAGCATTCTGCCTGCCTGGGGGGGGGGTGTGGACAAGGGAAAGTGCTGACTGTGGGTACTCATGGGATGACTTGTGACGGGCTGGAAGAGGGCAGGGGAGACCACACCCCTGAGAGTGGGGCAGGGAGGTCTTGCTGGCATTTAAATGCCCCCAGTATCCCTGGCACTAGTTTTCAGGGGCTTTGGGGCTCTGTGGCACAGTGTAAGCTTCAGAGCATCCAGGGAAGTTTCCACCCTCTGCCAGGCTCTGCGGGCCCTTGTACAGAGGGGTGGGGGTGCGGGGTTCTGTGTGTGATTCCAGGCCCTTTCCTTTCTCGGAGGTAGGATGTGCCCTGGCTCCTAGGGAGGGCCACCTGACTAATAAAGACTGTGAACCTTGATGGAGAGCATGCCCCTGGCTCCCCACCCTCACCGCCATCTGAGGGCAGCAGACAACCTCAGCAGAAGAGAGTGGGGGGGGCGGGGGGGGGGAAGCAGGGAGGGGGGTATGGAGGCGTTCAGAGCAAGGAGGGTTCCAGAGAAGAGTGTGTCTGTTCCTATAGTTATGCTCTTGGCATAGAATACCCTGAATGTGAAAGCAAGATCTTAAAAATCTCATGTCTGGAAACCCCCCTTAGATCCTGAGTCCCCTCCCACTGACATCTTCCTCCTGATGTCACACGTGGAGACCCCCTCGCGGTGACGCATTCCAGCCCCCTCGCTGTGACACAGCGCCTCCCCCATCACAACGACGCTCACTGGCACAGAGGCCCCCGCACCAAAACACACCACACACCTTTATTTGAGCGGTTCTCACCCAGAGTGCACCTCTCTGCAGGGGCATCCAGTCTTTGCACCTCCCAGGCCCCTTCGTGCCCAGGAAGCCTGGCCTGGGGCCTGCCAGGCCTACCCCTGGCTCCTGGGCTCCAGTCTCTAGGGGAGGGAGGCGAGGCAGGTACCAGGGAGGAGAGCCATCAGCCATCACCATGTGAACAGGGCTCTGGGACATTCGTGGAGCTTGATTCTGAGTCTGGTGGCCCTGATTCTCCAGGTCTGCAGCACCTGGCAGAGAACACGCTTCATGAGCCCTGGGGTTAGACAGAGCTGGGCTCTACCTGCCCTGCTGAAGAAGTGAGACAGGGCAGAGGGACACAACGCCCCTCTTTTCTTCCCAGGCCTCCCACCCCAAGGGCCCAATGCCCAGCACTTAGCTCTGCCCCTGCAGCTCTGGGATCCATGTCCGGAGCCTCAGAACCACCTGGGAGGGAAGGTGGGACACAGGTTGTTGTCCCCTCTTTGCTGACAAGGAAACAGGCCCAAGGGAATGCCCTGAACTAGACCCCTGTCCTATGCGCACATTGCCCGGGACTGCAGATTTGTCCCCAGAGCTGAATGCCACCTTCCCCTGTCCCCGCCCCACCCCCACCCCCTGCTCTGGCCTCTGCCCCCAGAGGCCGCGGGTCCAGCCATTTACCGTTCTCCTCATCACAGCCTCCTGTCGCTCTTCAGTGTGTGGCTGATGCTGGAAGAGATGCCACAGTCAGAGTGGGGGAGGGGCGAGTCTGCAGGGGACCCGAGTTGGGGATAGTGGGACGAGAGGGGCTCAAGGCTACAGGCCCTCACCCCAGGTAATCAATCAGTCTGGGTGGCAGACTCTACTACCTCCGTTCCCAACATTGGGCTGTCCTCCCATTTGGAAAATCCTTCCACTAGCCAGATCTCTTCGTCTTTACTAACCCTCTGTCTCGCCTTGATTTCCAGCACCCAGCCTCATCTAGTCGGGCAGGAGAAGAGGTGGTTTCTATTAAAGGACGGTCCCTGGAGAAGGACGTTCCTCGTACCTTTCCCTTTGATCTCCAGCCGGCAGTCCACGGATGCCTCCCCTAACACATTGACAGCCTTGCAGGTGTAGACCCCAGAATCAAAGGGGCTGGGCTTCCGGATCTCCAGGGTGCAGATGCCTTGCTCAGAGAGGGCACGGTATTTGGGGTCACCCTGGATGTTCATCTTGTTTTTCATCCAGATGATCTTGGGCTAAGGGAACATGGTCAGAAGAGAGCTGAGGAGATTGTGGGCTGGGATGGGCTTTGAAGGAGCTGTCTGGGAAGATTCCCCAGCCCCACTGCCCCCACCCACCCAGGGCACAGGGGGGCTTCACCCCTTACCTTGGGCGATGCTCGGACACTGCAGAAGAGCTGAGTGCTATAGCCAGGAGTGGAGGTGTGGTCAGCCAGGGGCTGGGTAAATGAGGGGGCTTCTGAGAAGTCTCGCTCCACAAACCCTTTAGGTTTGGCAACAATATCTGGGTTCAGGAGAGAAAGGGGTGCAAATTTAAGGTTACAAAAGTAGACCTGTTAGAACTGAATTCATCCATTTTCCTAAAATAATCACTATAGCTTACGCTTAGGTGTCTTATTTAATCTACTTAGCATCCTTCTGCAAGAGTGAGTTTGTTATTACTATTTGACAGACGGGAAACTAAGGCCCTTCATGGATGAGTGACTTGCCCAATATCACTTAGTGAGTTTGGGGCTTAAAGGGTAGACAATCACATCATGACCATGGTTCTCTGGGCAGAGAGCTGGTGGTCTGGAGGAGGATCTTAGCATCAACGAGGGCAGGAGACAAGCCATTTCATTGCTGCTGTGGGATGAAGGAGCTCCGTGGCAGGACCCCAGGCTCCTGGGATCTTCGGGAAGCCAGGCATGGCCAATATGTGGGAACTTAGAGACAGAAGATCTCAAAGAAGCAGAGGAATGTCAGGACCGTGCCTGGGTGGGTCAGAGAGAGGACAGAGAGGGCAACGGGCGGGAAAACTAGATAGATGAGTTGCTCTTGGCCAAGGCTGGGGACTTGCAACCCAGAGATCCGCATTTCATTTCTGTTTGTCTTTGGAGACCTGACTGGTTTTCCTTTTTTAAACAAAAATGTCTTCCTCGTTCTGTGCAGCACAGGCTGGTGTTAAAAATTTGCGTGTGCCTTCCCAAGCCTACACAGACTCCGTGCTGGGGCGGCGGGGGGGGGGGGGGGCGTTGCTGGAGATCACAGGGTGACAGGGAGCAAGGGCTTGGCATTTCATATTTGACGCAAGCATGTCACGTGGCTGTGTGGAGACAGTAAATACCCGTATCTCTCCTGTCCATCTGTGTGCTGTTATATGAGGGTCAGGAGGCTTGTGTTTGAGCCAACTCACCGGACTCTACCTACCCACGCACGCTGCCTCTCAGAGTAGTGCCCCTGGGACACCGCGCATGAGCCCCCGGGATCGCTACCATGCTGGCAGCCACCAGCGACTTCGGAATAAGCGCACAGCCTCCCAAGGGGCGCATCTCCTTTGCACGGGTTTGCTCTGATGTGTTTGTTAAAATCAATCAACCACATCCATTTCTTTACAGTCCCTCGTGTGAACGCGTGAGCGTGTGCGTAGCTGTGGAGTGGGCGTGGGGAGGGCAGCAGATGCTCTGGCGAGCAGCACCCACCAGGAGCCCACAGGGAGGGGTGCTGATGCCCCAGGACAGGCCGAGCCTGGCTGGGCGGGGGGTTGGAGGGAAGGAGGGCCCCAGGACCAGACCCACCTGCCTTCTGGATGCGGGCTAGCTCCTTGGTGGTCGCGGCCGAGGCACTGAGCCCACACTGGTTCTCCGAGAAGACCCGAAAGGAGTAGGTGTTTCCCACGATGAGGTCAGAGATGGTGCACGTGGTCGGGTGGTAGCGCTCCAGGACCGTGAACCATTGCTGCGGGGACCCCGGCCCAGTCATCCTCTCCTCTGACCCTTGCCCTTGCCCTCCTGGCTCACCCTGCGGCCCCTTCCTCAGAGGGGCTCATTCCAGGCCTTATCCCGAGGGAGCTGAACCATCCAGCTTTGGGAGACGGGGTCCCTGGAGACTCAGATGACCTCGCTAGGGTCCTCAGAGAATTCTAGATTCTTACGGCTCAAAGTGTGGCCTGAGGACCTGCAAACTCAGAATCACCTGGGAACTTCTGGGAAGTGCAGGATCTCAGCCCCAGCCCCAGACCTAACGAGTTAAGACTGGCATTTTAGCAAGATTCCCAGGTGATTCATAGGCACATTACATTTCCAGAAGCACTGCTCTAGACCTTGAAGGGCCGCAGAGAGCCCCCCTTGCAGTCTTCAGGAGGCAGCTGAGGCCCAGAGAGGAAAGGGATCTTGCTAAAAAGCCACATGAGGATCAGGTTAGTGGTAGTTAGACTAGAGCGTGCTCCCTGGACTCTTAGAGGGCCGGGCTTTCCTGGCCACCTTGGCCCCTTCCCCCCGCCGCACGCTGCTCCAGCGGGCCTCACCCCTGTCTTTTTGTCTGCCTTCTGCACTGTGTAGCCCAGGAGCTCTGTGTTGCCTGTGTCCTGGGGCGGTGTCCACTCAAGAGCAGCGTTGCAGCCCCAGACGTCCAGTAGCCGGATGCTGCTGGGGGGTCCAGGTTTCTCTGCAGGGCCAGAGTGTGAGGGGGGTGAGGAGGAAGGCTGGGCTTGCTGCAAAATCCCCACACCCAAGATCTGGCTCCCGTCACACACTCCCTGGCCTAATCCCGTCAGCGGTCAGCTCTGGGGTAGGAGGTGGGGTCTCTGGGTCCCCAGCAAGGCAGCCCCGCCTCCCCTGGCCCCGTACCAATCACCAGGATGTCGATGGCTGCCTTGGCCTCCAAGCCTTCCAGACGCACAGTGAGCTCATAGCAGCCTGAGTCGGAGCGCAGGGCCGAGCGGATGAAGAGGATGGAGTCCTGGTCCCCGGTGCGCACGTTCACCCGCTGGCTGTCCAGGGCGTGGCCATTATGGGTCCAAGAGGCCTGAGGCTTGGGACTCCCCTGCGAAGGAGGAGCTCTCAGGGTAGGTGCAGGAGATGCCAGCACCCCCATACCCACTCAATTCCGGGGATCTCTGGAGCTGTGCTCAGGGGAGCTGGCCCCAACAGCCCTTCCAGGAGAGACGCAGGTGCTGCTCACAGCCTCCTTCTCCAGGTGTCCAGCCAACCCTGGGACCACCCATCCCGACCACAGGCTGGAGAATCACAGCTGAGTCATGTGTACAACAGAGGGAGGGTGAAGCTCTCTTGGTGGGTCTCATGAGGGCCGACCCTCATGAGGATCCTGACATTTCCAGGGTTCCTGCGGCGCACCTCAAGTAGGGGCCCTGATTTCCATCCAGGCTGTTATCGAGGGCAGGGGCCATACCTACCTGGAAGGGGATTTGCAGGTTGACTGGCTCTCCCACCTGGCGGATGTAGGTCTGACGAAGGTGGCGGGGGACTCGGATCTTGGGGGCCTCTGCATCAAAGGGAGAGGCTAGGCTTAGCACAGCATGGCGTTGCTGATTGGAGGCTACTGTGGTAGCCGTAGGAAACAACCGGTGAGGGTTGCTGGCTGGGCAGGAGGGCTCCTAGTTGTGCTCTGGGGCTGCCCGCTTGTGGGAAAGGCTAGTGGAGATCCAGGGGCCCAAATCCCTCAAGGGCCTTGGGGAGTTGAGAGCTGGGAGGTTCCAGGAGGGCAGGGCCTCCATGGTGTGAACTGGTAAGCATCCCGGGCACTCCCTGGGCGCCCTGACCCTGCCAGGCTGGGATTTACCCTGCAGCCCAGGCACGCCAGGGCTCCAGATGGGTCCTGGCGGGCTCCTTGGCTCCCCCTAGTGGGGAGCAGGTGCTGCACCTGTCGGCCTGCATTCCCAGGAAAGGTGGCCATGCCTTCTTCCTCCTCATCCAGCACCCTCCATTCCGCAGCAGCCCAGAGAAGCCCCTGTGAGACCCATTTGCCCATTTCTCTGTCGGAGGCCATATGGGAGGTTTAGGATCTTTCCCTTCTTAAATGAGGGCAGAGCAGCTATACCCCTTCTTTCTGTCACCCCTCCCACTACCTTTCAGTCTCACAGTTGGGAAGTCCTTCCTGAAATCTCACTTCAGTCCCATGCTACCAGGGGGGGTGGGGAGCCAGCTTCCTGACCATCACCTAATCAGGTGCGGCCACCAAAGCTGCTGTGCATTCTAAGGGAGGCTGCCGCAGCCCCTGCCATCCCCCCGCTCCCCGCCCCGGGCGGGGGCAGGAGTGGTGGAGCTGAGGCTCCTCGGCAGCAAACAGGGGGCAGCAATTGGTCGGTGGCACACAGGCCGGAGGGAAGGAGATGGTGAGAAGGAACACTGTGTCTCCGAGGATTAGCTGTGCAGGCCCTTGGCTCTGGGAGCATAAGGAGTGGAACGATCTAGGGGCAGCTGCAGGGGGCCAGGAATGTTTGGCAGCTCCAGGTGGCTAAGAAGGGACAGCTGAGCAGCTGAGGATTCTGGACAAGGTCCCCACCCTGCCCTGCCCATGAGGAGGGCCTGGCTGGTCCCTGTTTGTTCGTGGCCTCCTCCCCCTTTTCTCTCCAGGAAATCCCCTTCTCTCCTGCCAGAGGAATTGTAATGGAGTCGTGGGTGCAGAGTCTGGCTGGCTCCTTCAATGTTGGGCCTTGGAGTAGAGAGCCTTGGCCTCTGTACCCTCTCAGAGTCTGACCTCCTGGGGCAGGTCCAGGACCTTCCCAACCAGGAGGGCTTCCTGGCGCCTCCAGGCTAGAGTCGACATGTCCATACTGTGGCTGCCAGGTGGGGTCATGTCTGCCCCAGACTCAAAGGATGGGAGGGTCCCAGAGAAGACTCCCGGACTCCCAGACGCTTGGTGGCACAGGAATGGTCCTGTATGGGAGGCAGGTTCTGGGATTGCTGCTAATAGGCTGAGTGACTGCGAGGGAGTCCTGGGGCCCCTGGGGACCTGCTTGGCTTCGATGGACCAGCTGTCATAGCCCTTGATTCTAATCTCCCTAGCCCCGTGGTTCCCACATCTCTTGGGCCTTGCAGTTGAGAAGTATTTCCTTGAATCCAAACTTGACCTCTCCTGTGGCTCTGAAGCCCACTCTTTTTGGAGGCCTCCTGTGGGTGCAGGGGAATAAGAAGGAAGGTAGAGAAAGCCTCAGGCCACCTGCTGGCCTGTGTCTCTCTTCACCCCAGGCCCTGGGCTGTCCCCAGAGACCTCAGATCAGATCAAATGACTCACTGCCATTAACAGACTGAAACCCGATCGGCTCTGGCAAGGGAGCAAGGGTAGGCTTGAGGCTAATGCACCCTGCAAATAGAAGTCTTACAAAGGGACAGCAGCTGGCCTCCAAGGTCCCCAGCATACCGCTGCCCTCTGGGGATGGACAAAACTTCACAGGCCTGCAGGCTCTCGTCTGTTTCTCCCACTAGGGACGTGGTGGGATAAGAGGCAAGCAAAGACTTCTTTCTGTTCAAAAACCTTTGGGAGGATCTGGAACCCAGGCCATGTGACACGAGCAGAAAATGGGCAGAAAATGAACTTCCCTGGCCGCTGGAGGGATTCAGATTAGATAGGAGGAAGAACAAAATGGCTTTTAGCATTGGGACGCTGAGGCAGGTGACCTGGGGAGCTTGAGCTTTCATTTCTGGGAGTCAGGGACACCCTCCCCCAATGCTTGGGGGCTGGGCCACTCAGGGAAATGGCCTCTTTGACCTCCAGAGGCTTGCTGCTGAGGAACCTGGAACTTTCTTAAGGCAAGATGGTGATAGCATGTGGCTTGTGCATGTGAGGGTGGGATGGGGGAAGATGATTGTCTTGTTTCCTCTGCCCATCAGCCTCAAGTTTCCCTACCTATCACATAAGGGGCCTGGGAAGGGCTGGGAGCAGGAGATAAAAGGATGGGCTTTACCGATGATCTTCTGGATGTGGACAGGCTGTTGTAGCACAGCTGGTGGGCCAGCCCCCGCAGAGCTCACTGCAGCCACACGCAGGAAGAACTTGTCCTCCAGAGCCAGGTTCCGCATGGTCAGCTGGGTCACCATCAGGGGCCGGGCGTTCACGGGCACCCACTCCGAGCCTGGGGAAATGGACAGCATGCAAGGCCCCGGCTTCACGGCCATGGGCATCCTTCTCAGTGGGGCTTTCCTCCTCCCTGGGGATCTGGGGCAATGGACCTCCCACCCCGGGCCTTATTTTCCCCTTGCCCTCCTTCCCCAACTTCTTGTCAAATGGCATCAAAGACACCCGGTGTTAGAGCCCTGAAATGGTGGTCAGAGAAGGTATCACTAAAGCCCGGAGAGGGCTGGACACATCTGCCAAGTCATGCAGCAAGGTAAGGACAAAGGCAGAGGCCAGGCTGAACTTGGCCACCATGGAGGTGAACAGGACAGAGGCAACAGGAATTGGGCCATTGCCCTGGTCCCCTGTTTCTCTTCACTGTCTCCTATTCTTAAGTGCCCCTGCTCCCAGCTTCTCTGTCCCCCCTCCTGCTTGCCCTCGCCAAGCAGGCTCCTCTGAGACTCAGCATCTCCTTCACTTCCTATCAGACAAGCACCCCAGCGGCCCCGACCCCTCTCTCCCCGTTACTCAGAGGCTCCCTGGAGCTGGAGGATGGGGTGGGGGGGTGTCTCCTGAGGTTATTTGGACATCCCCCTGCCTCAGAGGTCCATGGGGTGAGCAAGAAGTGTTAGGTGAGTGGGTCGAGGGGACCACTTGCACTTTCTTCTTCTGTATCTCCCCCGAGACTGGCCCAGCTGCAGGGTCTGGGGGCTTGTTGCTGCGACTCCCAAGCCCACCTCCCCTGGGGGTACGCAGGGCTTAGCCCAGAGCTCACCTCCTTCTCTGCAGAGCTCCAGCACATAGCCCTGGAGCCCCAGCCTCCCTAGCCTCTCCGGTGGCTCCCAGCTCACGGTCACCGAGCTGTCGCTCACATCCTCCAAGGCCAGCTGCAGTGGGGCACTGGGCACATCTGGGGGAGAAGTAGGGGGAGATGAAGAGGTCTGTGGTGGAGAACTCTCCCCCGCCCGCACTCCCTGCCCCACCTCTTGTCACCTTCACTTGCAGGGGCAGGTTTAGTGGCTGCGGGGGCCGCAGGGGCTGTGGGGGCAGGCTCCTGTGGCGTGGGAGCCCGCTCTTCCCCGGTGGACGCCAATGCTGCCACTTCTCCAGAGGGCTCGGTGGTGGGCGCCTTGGCCGGCTCAGAGGCGGTCTCCTCCGGACCACAGGCGGGGGCCTCCGAGGCGGCTTTCCCTGTCATTGCGGGGCTGGCTGGGGGTGGTCAGGCCGGAGTGTGCAGGGGTCAGCAGGAGAGGGTCTGGGCCTCCAGGGTGCCTGGGACACCTAGGTCCAGGCTTATATAGTCAGGGGCTGCCCCACCCCCAGCCAAAGGATGATTCCCAGCTGTGGGGTCAGGTCAGGCAGGGGACTGGGGGGCAGGGAGATGCCTGGGCCAGGAATAGCTCAGGGGGAAGAACTGCAGGGTCCCTTGAGGAGCGCACTACCTCGTCCGTCACTCCGGCTGGATCTCAGCAGCCAGGGAGTTGGTGCCCGGAGGGGAGGAGGGCACAGACGGGTGAGATGGGGCATTGCCGAGAGCTGGTGCCAGGAGTCAGGCCAACGGGAACAAGAGCTTCCATCTGGAGCAGGAACCCAGATCACGCTTTGTGTTCGGCCTCTGCGGGGCCACTTGTACCCAGGGCTTCTCAGCCAGGTGCTGGGACCCAGACTGCCTGAAACAGCCTTCCCTGGGGAGCACTCCCAGCTTTGCTTCTCGGATCCCACACTCCCCTTGGCCTCACGCTCCCTGGGCATTCTCACATGTGCTGTGTGGGGCTGAAGGTTCCAGAGAGGAAGGGGATTGGGATGCCCAAGGTGGGGCTGGTGGGAGGAAGGTCTTCCAGCAATGGGGCCCCAGGAAGGGGGCCTAAGGTCCCTGGTTACTGCTTTTGCTGGAGAGGACCCAGCCTCCCCAGTCCCTGCGACAATCCCCCAGCCCTTGGCAGTGAGATAAAGTCATGAGGCAGAGCTGGAAGAGACCCCAGAGGAGGACGGCACTCTGAAACTTCTAGACTCTTTGAAGCAGGGAGGGTTACGAGGCAGGTACAACCAAACGTCTAGTCACGGATTCATTCACCCAATAAAACGTTCAGACTGGCAATCATTTAACAAGCCTGAAAATACCACGAGTCAGGGAGGAGGGGAGGCCACGGGGACAGTCATTGCCGGTGGGAGTGGCGGTCGAAGACATCCCTTTGGAAAAAGGGAGACGGCATCTGGTAAAAAGGGAAAATGGGCATGTCTGCGACCCAGCAGTGACAGCCCTAGACACTGTCACACGTGCCCAGGAGACATGCATGCCAATTCGCACAGCAGTATTATTTGTAATAGCCCAAACCTGGGGAAGGCCCCTGTCCCTCCACAGCTCACTGCGGAGCACGTGTGCACCTATAATCCAAAATACGGGACGGGACGAGCCAACTGCAGCCGCGGGGGCGACCTAACAGATCTAACAGTTTCATGGTGAACAAAGGGAGGAAGGCTCAAGAACAGTGGGATCCCACTCATGTTAAATTCAAAGGCAGACAATCCCACGCTCTCTTCTTCCAGGGGCTTCTGTAGGTGGTGAGACCCCAGGGGGAGGCAGGGGGAAGTCAGGAGCGGTGCCTCCAGGTGGAGGGACAGGGTGTCTGTGCTGGTGGGGTCTCGGGGGGCACTACTGAGGTTTCATTTCCCTTCCGGTGTGGGGTGGGGGGGTTATACAGGTTTTCATGAGTTAGTAATTCTTTAAATGAAACAAATCCATTCTATGCACTCTTTAGCATGTATGCTATATCCCAACATTTAAAAATAAATACACAGGAGTGTGGCTGCCTTTCACTGCTCGTTGTCCTCGTTGTAGCGGAGGGCCTGGGGAGCCTCAGGGTCCGGCCCTGCCTGGGTGCCCGCGCCCTCTGCCAGGTGACTCAGTGTCCTGCCAGGCAGGAGGCGGGCCCCGGAGACCCGATCCCCATCCCTGGCCTCTGACTCCGCAGCTATAAGTGAATGTGACTAACTCTGCAGGACCCTGAGTCAGCCCTGCGGAGCTTGTCCCAGGCTGGGGGAAGGGTGGCTCCAGGGAGGAGGAGGGCGGTTGGCTGCCCTGGAGGGCTCACAGCCCTGGGGGGTTTGGAAGACGCTTGTGTTGTGGGGTGGGCAAGGGGCGGCGACTGGGGAATTCCTGGCCCCACTGGCCCGTGATGAAATGCCAGGTACCCTCCCGAGGCCCTGGCCAAGCTCTCACTTTCCTTGCCTTGAGCAGGGCTGTGACCTTGGGATCAGTTGCATCTGCTCAGCTCCAGCTGGTTCAGATTTCAGGGTGGCCAATAAGTACTTCCTTCCCTACACCTCAAACCAGTGTCACAAACCAAGGCACGGATAATCGGAACATGAGGGAATCCACACACAAATTCTCTTTGATTTTGGAGTGTGCCTCTGGACTCCAGATACAAGGCATGCCTGGGGCCCTGGGAGTTCCACAGAAACCTGACGAGAGCATTTCTACCTCATAAAGGCTGCAACGCCAGCGGGTCTTCTGACCCAACTCCCCTGTATTCCCATCCCACCTGCCTGCCACCACATGTCCGCGGCCACAGCCTGAGCAGAGCAGCCTTGTCTCTGCTTGGGTTGAGGGCCGAGTGTGTCCCAAGAGGAGAGACAAGGGAGACAGAGGGCTGAGCGGCAGCCTTAGGACATCTGACAAATTTCCGCCCAGCAATGGAAGGGGCTTTTTAAGGTCATGAGCCACCTACCCGTCTCTGGGAGTCTCAGAGGCTGGACAGCCATGTCTCAAGCACCCTGCAGAAACTCCAGGCCTGGGCCAGAGGGAGGGTGCAGGAGGACGTCGGGGTCTCTTTCTAGCCCTGAATGGCCAGGGTCAGGGTTCTCTAACCTGGCCCTGGGTTGGCTCCCTACCCCCTCCCAGGGGCTCAGAGGAGATGAAGGTTTGGAATGTAGCTTCCTTCCTAGTACCTGCCAACCTGCAGGAAACAGAAAAGTCTTCTTTCAACAAGGAACTATGTCAAGAGGTCTGGACTACTTTATTATCTGGAAGGCCATCAGCCCTCCTGAGTTAAGTCCACAGCGGATGGATCTTAGGAGGCCGGCCTCCTTTTGGGACTCCCCGGGGCCCAGCAGAGGCCAGGGTAGCCTCACCTCTGCACCTTCTACAAGCTCCAAGCCCCCGAGCCTGAAAGAGGAATCCAGAAGACACGACCAAGGGGAGCCCAAAGAGACCGAAGCAAGTGCCAACACACATGAAGCTCTGGCGCTTTATTGAGCAGCAGCTGCAGAATTAGGGAAGGGAAGTGGGAGGGGAGACCTGATCATGTTCCTGAGTGCAGCTTTCAAGCTGGGCTTGCAGAAGGGGTAATTAGTGTGGCTCTGCTTCGTGAGAGATGTGTTGCTTGCACGGGCCAAATGGTGCCCTTCAGCAAGGAGGCCTGGGGGTAAGGGAGTCCAAGAAATCTCCCTGTGTGGGGCTGGGGCCATTGAGCATTTTCACAAATCAGCAGCGGTGTGCTAACCCCGGGGCTTCCACCGTGCTGGCCCCCAGGACTTAGCTGCCCACGGCCCTACCTCTACCTGCTGGTCCACTGGAGCTGAGCTCAGACGGCTCCCCTGTGGCCCTCCGCGTGGGGTCCAAGGGAGGGAGACTGAGGCTCAGGCGGGGACTCAGCAAGGTGGGCGATGAGGCTCCGGGCCAGCAGGGATGCCCCTCGCCCCACCGTGTGCAGGACAGGGGCTAAGCCGCACCGAGCGCCTCCTTGATGGCAGTGGTGAAAGGGAAGCGCACACCCCCGCTGCAGAAGGCACCCTGGAAGTCATCCAAGTCCAGAGCCCACACCATGGCGCCGGCCAGCTGCTTGTTTTTCAGGTACTGCACCTGGCAGGGAAGAGCCGGGGGGGGCAGAACTGGGTTCCCGGGCTGGAGTGTGCACGGGGCGGACGTGCTGCCTGGGCCCCTGCCTAGGGAAGGGAACAGCGGGCACCCAAGACCTGAACCACTCCGCCCCGACGACCCAGCACCGCCCTCAGTGCAGGGGACCTGAATCTGGCTGCCTGGAGCCGGGCTCCCTCTCCCTCTTCATCCTGGGGCGTGGCCTTGAGAACCTACCTTGTTTTTGACGCTCTCCTTGTCGTCGTACCCCACCCACTGGTTGCCCTTGGTGGCATAGGGGACCTGCTGGCCAGTGAGTCTATGGACCATGGCGAAGTGGAGGAAGTCACAGATCTGAGCAGAGAACAGGGCCGGGTGGCATGGCGAGCTGGGTGAGATGGTGCAGGTCACCAGGGAGATGCCCCTCCCCACATCTATTTCAGCCCCTTGCTTCATCCCGCTCAGGATATCTGCCCCCAGCCCCCAGCCCCCAGACTGCAGTCCTCATGCTGATGTATGTAAACCAGATGCAAACATCCCAGGGTTCTGGGGGTGCTGTAGCCTGAGGGCATGAAGGGGACTCTGGTTTGCTTCCGGCATCTTAAACAGGGATGTGGGAAATGATGGGTTGACGTAAGGACTGGCCCAAGGCGATACAAAGTAGCAGGGGCAGGGTCCAAAAAGAACCCGCCTTTGGGCCATTGCTCTTCTCTGGGCTGGCAGGAAAACCTCAACTAGGGCCAGAGGGGTGTCTGGGAGCTTGGTGGGGCAGACCCGGTGTGCCCGAAGGAGACTTAGTAGCGGGAGGCCTGACCTCCCCCCTTCCTCCTCCTCAGGTTTTTATTCCCAAAAGAGGAAATGGGGGGTGGGAGGCTCACCTTCCTCAGGGCCTCTGGGTGTGTGGGGATCTTACCTTCTCCCTAGCTCATACCTCATAGTAGGCCAGGACCCCTTCCTCCTTGGTGAACCGGCCTGGTAATCCGGGCCCTGAGATCGGGGCTCCCACACCGGTCTTGGAGGAGGCCAGAGTGAAGCTCCTCCCAAAGGCAGGGATGCCCATCACCAGTTTATCAGCTGGGGCTCCCAGCCTCAACATATAGCTCACGGCATAGTCCTGGGGGGGGGGGGGGGGGGGGAGGGGAGGAGCTGTTAGCAGTGCTGGGGTGCAGGATGGGCAAGACTCTACTCCCACTGCCGCCTTGACAGGTGGAGTTCCAGGCGCACCCGGCATCTGGGACACGCTTCCTCCTGGGAGCTGATAATCGCAATCTAAAATGCATTTTGTAGTTGCATTCTCCAAAGAATGGTCTTAGGTAAAGGAAGGGATTATGACTGTTGGCAACCAATCCGGTGATCAGCTCAGGTTACACGCAAGTGCAAGGCTGGTCTAGACCAGACTCCTGCCTCCTCCCTTCTGCAGGCATGGAGCACTCACAGACTTTGGGCTTCAGTTTTCTCATCTGTGGTGTGGGTCCCATAAGCCCTCCCTTGCAGGATTCCCCAGGGGCACAGCGTTGGTGTGTGAGCACTGGCAGGTGGCAGGTCTCTGGGGCCCCCTGCCTCGCCAGCCACCCTCCTTCCAGGCACTCACGGCGTTGTTGAATCTGTCAGAACTCGCATCCTCCTGGCCTCGGAACAGGGGGCTGTGATGTCCTGTGGTCTGACGCCAGGCTCCGTGAAAGTCATAGCTCATGAGGCTGATGAAGTCCAGGTGTCTGGGAAAGAGAGGTCAGAGGGCGAGGCAGGAAATTAGAAAGGTTCTTGGCCTCGCATCCATCACCCCAGCACAGTGGGAGCAGGGCAGGCAGGCAACCCTGAGGCAGGCCCCGTAGAGCCCTGTGATCCACTGTCCAAGCTGCCTGGCCACTTGCCCTCTGCCGCACCCAGGAGTGGGCTCAGAGCCCTACAGGTGCATTTAAGGCAAGAATGGAGTTCTTTTATTATGTCCCCAGCACACGATCGGGAGCTGGCCTCTGTCTTGCCTTCCACCCTCCACGCCTGCCACCTGCCACGTTCATCTTAGTGAAAGCAGATTAAAGAGTAGCATCAACAGACAGCCTGGTGGGCAAAGAGCTGGGCCAAAGGATGGCCCTGAACCTGTGATCCACTGGAGTGGGGAGGAAGGTTTACACACACATACACACACATAACCCGGGTGAGAGGGACCACATGTGGATTGCATGAATATGAGCTTTGGATATTTGGGGCAAATGGTTGAGAGTGACCTAGTTCCCACCTCCTAAATGATCAATTTAAACAGAGTCTATGCCTCCCTGAGATCATAAAGAAGATTCTGAAAAGTCATAGTGAAGAGCCTTTGTTCTTTACTCCTGTGTTTCCTAAGATCCATGTCTTCAGATTCCACTGACATCAGCCCGCGGGGCTGTGAACTTCTCATCCTCACGTGCAGAAGGGGGCAGGGTGAGGAGGAGGGGTGGACAGGGCTGGGGTCCCCTGTGTGTGTGAAGACACCTCGAGGCATCTAGCAATGCAAAGTGTTACTGCTACTGAGCTGTGTCTGCGGTGACTAGTGCTCTGGTGAAGACACCCCGCAGTGGCCGGCCGGTTTGTGTATCGTCTCCTACCTCCTTTTCCACAAATGCATTCATAGAAACTCTCTCAACTGCTTAGCACAATACCCCGCGTGAAAACGGAAGGACAGGGATTACGGTGCCCCTTTTGACAGATGGGGAGACTGAGGCATGGAGAGCAGAAGTGACTTGCTCAAGGCCACACATCAAGTTTTTGGAAGAACGGGGACTAGAAATCCAGTCTTCTGACTCCACGCGGAGCGCTGGGGCCGGGCAGGGCTGGGGACTCACTGGGATATCTGGGCAATGTCGTAGCCACTGTCGATGGTCACCTTCCCTGCGGACACTGCTGCGCTGAGAAGCAGTTGCTGTCTTCTTCCCTCCTGGGCTTCCCTCGCAAACTCAGCCTTCATTTTCTGGTTGGGAGAGAGGCAGGTGAGTGACAGGGGCCCGCACAACCCCAGGGGCTGTGTGCGAGGGAGCCTTGTGAGAGAGGCCGAGGTCTCCGAGCATGTATTGACCTTCCCCATCTGCTGGGACCCCAGCCTGACTGCGCTTCAGGGCGAATGCTAGAGTGGCCCATTGGTGGTCCCACCTGGGGCTCACCCACCCTTCTCCTAAAACACTGTTTGGACCCATCCCATCCCCACACCCCACACACACCCATCAACGCTCCATTGCTCCCTGTCCGAGAGGGACCATGAGGACAGACAGTGGTCCTCGTTGGCCCACAGATTGGGTTGGAAGAAGTTTGTTTTTCAGTCTGTGTTTTGTTCATGCCAGTACATGAGACTACAAAAATTGAAGTGGTCTTTAAATTTACATTTAGTGGTCTTTAAAATTAAAATGATATGGGTACTGTGGACAATTTGTTTGGATAATCACTCTGCCCCTGGGGCCCTGGAGATACTTGGGCTGCCCTCATCAGATGTGGCCAAGTGTCCCCAAGGCAGTGCATGCTGGGGAGTGGCAGCATCGATTTGGGAGCTAACAGTGGGTAATGATGCTCCCCCACTACGTGGGCGTTCTGCTTAGTGACCTTCTGCTTCTGAGGACCCCACCGCACCTCCCACCGTGGTCACAAGATGTCTTCCTTGTTGTGTCAGATCTCAGGGCACAAGCCAGTTTGTCTTTCCCCAGTCCAGGTCCCCGGACCCTGTGGCCAGGCGGCCTCAGACCCCTCTCAGCCTGCCCTCAGGGGGCCGCCCCCTGGTGCCAGCGCACCTTGCCCCCGCTCTCCCCAACCGGCCAGCACCTTGACCAGCCTGGTGAAGTAGCGCTTGTCTCTCCGGTCGGGGTAGAGCCAGGCCAAGTCGAGCCCGTCGAAGCCGTGGGTTCGCAGAAACGGTAGCACCGACTTGATGAAAGTCCTGCTACTCCGGGTCTTGGAGGCTATTTTGGAAAATCTAGGGCCCCAGTCACCCCAGTGGAGTGCTCAGCACTGACATGCTGGTGGCCTCGGGCATCTCCAGGGGTTTCTGAGGCCTGGGATGCGGGGGCCTGAACCCCCGAGCTCTGGAAGGGCATGGCTGGGACGGGACCCACCTCCAGGCATCTCAGACAGGCTCTGGAGCGGCCAGTCCAGGTTCCAGGCCCCGCTCTAACACCTACTAGCCAAGCCGCCTTGGAAAGGTCATCACCTACATCTCAGTTTCCTTGTCAGTGAAGTGGGGATAATGGCCGTGTCTCACGGTGCTGTGGTGGGGATCCCCTGTGATTGTGGCTCGACGGGGACCTGAAGCTGAGCCATCACTCAGTAAGCGGGAGCTGTTAGGGCCATGTCTTGCCCCCCTTTTCAGCCCTGCTCCAACCCTACCCGCTCCAGGGAGTCCCTCCAGGCTCTCTACACTCCTCCCCAGTTTTCGATTCCTTCCATCTCTCTCCTTCCAGCCCTAGGGGCAGTATCTCCCAGAAGTCGTGTGGTTTCAGGTCTGAGAGGCAGTAGATGGAACACCGGCCGGGGGTCAGAAGATCCACTGACAACGTACTGTGTGACTCTTGGCAAGGCCCTCTCCCTCTCTGGGCTCTGGTTTCTTCGCTGTACACGGAGTGGGCCCCCAACAACCGTTTAGTCCCCCGTGCCTAACCTGTCTGCAGCCCCTGTGGCCCTCTACAGTGGGTAAGGGAGACCTATGCCTCCCCCCTCACTCCATCATCCTCTGGGGAGTGCGTCCCTACCTGTGAGAACCAAAGTTCCATCCTCCAACAGAGAGGAGGGTCTTCAGGTTGGGGTTCCTGTGGGGCACAGAGAGGCAGGAGGGCCGGGGTGGAGTGAAGCTGTTGTAACATGGGCCGGCCCCATGTGTGGGAGGCTACTGCAGGGTGCCAGCATTGGGTGGGAGGTGCTTCCAACCCTGAAATTCAGGGTTCTGGGAGGCATAGACTTTGCGGCAGTTACTCTGAGGTATGCTGCCCATTTTTGTTTCTCCTGAGTGGGGAAGCCAGGAAATGGCAAAATAGGGTCATGAGTATTTTCCACGGTCCCTGGAGAGGCACCCCCAGTGGGGGAGAGGACTCCCCTTCCCCAGGGGAGCTCAGCCGGCCTTGTTCTACAGCCTGCCTCTGTCACCACCAGGCATGGCCTAGCATGTACCCTCATCATCTGCTCCCACCAAAGCCCAGGCCCTCCACTTCCCCAGCCAGGGTCCCCAGGGGCCGTCCCGCAGCCTCCCGAGCAGAGGCGCCCTGCCCTGGGACCAGCCAGTCTAGCCCTCCATCTGCCTCCTGTCCTGGCAGCCTGGGGCCCAACCTGTTCTTGAGCATGTTCAGTGTGTTATAGAGGGTGACATCATTCCACTCCCAGGTGTCTATCTCGTTGTTGCTTATGTTGGCGAAGCTGTAGATGACGTGGGTGCAGAGGAAGGGGTCGATGGCATCTGGGTAGCAGCTCCCAAAACTGTCCCGGTACTGGGACCAGCTGGTGTAGTAGCAGACCAGTTTGTACGCAGAATCTGGAGAAGAAGTCTGGGGTGGTGCCTGAACCAGGACAGAGCCAAGGGGCCTCTGGCTGAGCCCTGCACTGAGCACCGATGGAGTACTGGGGGCCGGGGCCCAGATGTGAGCCAAGTTAGCATTCTCAACACAAGGGGCTGGCTCAGTTCTCTCTGCCTCTGATGACAATAAGGCCTATTCTGAAAAGGCTTTGAACAGATTAAATGCAGTAGATGAATATCCTGCAGACTAAGGACAGGGCACTGTGTGTGGTGAGCATGGGGGCTGGTGAATAAAGGTAAAATGGGACTCGGTGCAAGTAAAGAAGGCTTCCTGGAGGCAGTGGCTAGGAAGGAGAGGAGGGACCGAGCCCAAAACAGCCAGTGTCAGAAGACCCTGGCCTTCAGAGTGGAGCCTTGTGGAACCTGCAGGGGGTCGTCGATCTGGGAGGCTCTGTTTCTTCTCTGCCTTCCTGCAGGAGTGTCCCTAACTTGTAACCCACCCAGAGGGGCAGTCCCCAGCCCCCCTCAGCCCGTCCCCCAAGCTGGGGCACGATCATAGTGGACCAGAAAGTCCTTCCCCTCCTCATTCCAAGTCCTCCTCCTGCAGAGTGAGCCTTTTCCAGTTACAGAGGAAGAACAGTGGGCATCACCCGCCCATGCTGCCCCTGGGCCCAGCTGCGGTGCCCACCAGACCACAAGTCCGGGCCTTCAGCAGACCAGAACCTTTGAAGGGTTTTTATTTTGAATAATTTCAAATACACAGAAAAATAGAGGATAGTATAATAAACATCCATATGCAAATCGCCTTGGTTTGACATATGTTAATATTTCTGAGCCATGTGAATCACAGAAGAAACTGGAAAGTGCTCGCCTCTGCCAAGATCTCCTCCACGTCACCCTTAGCACACCCCCGTCTCCCGTGACTTGAAAGAGGGGTTACTTACAGTTCTGGAGCAGCACCAGGACCACGAAGCCTGAAGGGAAATCCGGAGTCAGACCCCATGCGAGGTTATCCCCCCACCCAGGGAATCAAGGGGTTAACACCAGTTGTCCTGCCCCTGTTTCCCCTCCCCCCCACCCCCTTCCCCCAGCAGGTAGGAGGCCAGCCCCTTGGTGCAGTGGCTTCCTGGGCCATCTGGGCCTCTCAGCCTGAAAACCCACAACCAAGCCAGCCTTGACCAGCCCGGACACCTGTCTGAGCCACCCTCAGCTCCATCCTCGCTGCAGCAGAGCAGGCCGGGCTGTGGCCGCGTCCTGTGCCCTCAGCTCTGTCTAGCCGCTTAGACAGGGCCTCTTCCCTGGGCTTCACGCTTCCTTTTTATATCCCCTTCTACTCCCACGAGCCCCCAAACATCCCATTTATGGGAACTGAGCTGTGTCAAGGAAGGAATTACCAGCAGGGAAGGGGCCAGGGAGGAGCACTGTGGGCCACCAGAGGAAGATTGAGAAAGCTTGGAGAGTTTTGAAAATTTGGGCCAGGTCTCTGGGAGGCAACTGCCACCCACGGGGGTGACTATCTGGTGGCTCCCGGGTGAGTGACCCAGCCTCATTCCCAGCCACCTTTCTCATTGCCTTCTGCACCCCCCCCCACACACACCCCACTTTTCTGCCTGCAGTTTCTGGGCTTTTCTGGCAGCCTCTCGGCTGGCGTCACCAGCCCTCGGCCCAGGCCCTCGGCCAGGTGGAAACCGGGCGCAGTTGAGTTCTGAAGCCCGCAGCGCCCCAAACAAGGCTGTTATTTACTTTCTTTCCAGGCTCACAGCATCCTGCCTGACCTGCTCCCCCCTCAGACTTTCTCTCTCCAAGCCTGGTTCCCACAGCCTGGCCCGAGAGTCAGGTGAGGGTCTGACAGCCTGGGAGCAGTTGCTGTACTGATAATTTAAGGGAAATCTGGGGAGGAATTGAAACCCACCCCCACCCCACCCCCGGCTGCTCTGAGGCCCATGCTGGTTTGCTTCCTTTTTGAAATTCCAGTTCCAGGGAGCGATGGGGGTTCTGCTGCAAGCCTGGGGCTGCAGTGAGGGATCAAGGAGTCAATTCCCACAGCCCCAGATTTCCCCCAGGAGCAGATAATCCTAGAAGACCGAGAACCTCCATAATCTCTTTCAGTGATGCTTCTGACACCCAGACCTCACGATGTCACCCCCTCCCCAAGTCCTTGAATGATTCCTTATCACTGTCAGGGTAAGAACAAAACTTCTTAAGGAGGCTGTGCTGGCTTTGCCCTCTGCTTGGGGATACTTTCTTTGGCCAAAGATCCAAGACCTCTCCATTCTTTGCAGGCTGCAAATTAATGAATAGGCGGCGAGTGAAATGTTCCAAATTCTAAGAGCCAGAGTGGGTCAGAGGGCTTCTTAACAAAGTCCTTTTATTTGTACTCTAACATTAGGTAATAATCTGACATTAGCCACCGCGGTTTCACAGCCCTCTCTTGGTGAGTGAGGTCTCTCCCCTTCTCCCTCTTCTCTCCCTATAAAACTGGAACGACCCCTCTTTATTGGTCAAGGAGTGGATAAAAAGTGCTTGGTCCAAGAGTCACTCTGTACGTACTAAAGGGTCCCTGCTTCTCCCTTTTAAGGCAACTGCCTCCTTTTGGACTCCACAGGGTAGACAGCAATGCCAGTCAGTGATAACTTTTCCTCATTCATTGTGTGCTGAGAAGTGGACATCCTCTAATCTTTAAAAGAAGTATTACAAAGTAGTGTGCAATAAAAACATTTTCATTACAGGGTGAAGTATGTTAAGAACACACTTCCAATTTTCACTCTTCCTTTGTTAAAAATGATCTTATAGGCTCAGATCGGCACAAACCTTGTTGTCCCATGTCCCTCACCAAACCCGTTTATTAATTCTACAAGTTCTATAGGAAAGTGGCATTGTCACAACAAATGACCAAGATACCCCTGGGCCTGCCTCAGCAGCAATGGCTGAGGGTCCCATGACTCAGCCCCTCCCAGGCTCATCTCATATCCTCCTCTTCCCTACACTCCCCCCATGCATGCCTTCTTTCGTATCCTTATGTTTGCTCTACCCTTGCCCACCATAGGGTCTTTGCATATGCCATCGACGTGCCTATCAATAACTGAAGGGCCTGAAGCTTTATGCTGTTTGCAAACTAATGAGACAGCCACAGTTTCATGGATTCTGACAGAAGACACGAGAATCCTAGGTCAGAGACAAAGGACTTATTATTCATGGCACAGCAAGAAGTGTGAATTTCATGTTTGTGTCATTTTCAGTGATGAGAAAGCAGCCATTTTGAATTGCTGTCTGGACATTTTCTAGTATGACGACCCTGCTCACACTCAAGAGTCTGGACATTTAGGTAAGGACCCGAGCTTAGGATTCCTGCCACAAGTTCTTGCTTGGCTTGTCCTGATATACCTCTTAAAATAACCACTTAGAGTTGAGCCCGTGAAAGTTAGTGACCTCCACCCCAACCACCTTATAAGTAATAGGTGCTTGTTCTCTATCTCCTGCCTGCTCCTGACCTGGGACAAAGGACTGCCCTTCTCCCTATGATGGCCGTTTATCCTCGTTTCTGGGATTTGTAAGTAAAAAGTCTTGTGACTTGACTTCCCTTGTGTGACTGTATTGAAACCATGCCTTCAGTCAAAATGACCCCAGGGTTTTCACTTCCCCCAAATGGGAGCTCTGATGCTGAAGGCGCCACCGGCCGACGCCATGTGGATGGCTTGTGCCTCTTCATTCAGCAGGTCATAATCTGCATTTTCTTCATTTAACACACCAGCTGCGGGCCCCCATCACACTTCCCTTGGCCCCACGTTCCAGGGAGGGTGACGTTGGAGCAGCCCAGGTGGATGCTGTGCATTCAACGTCTTGCACCACAGCAGAGGACCTCTGAGTTTAAGAAACCCAAATCTTTTACAATGCACAGTAAGCCTGCCTCTCCTTGGACCTGCAGGGAGACATTATCTTTATTACACTGGACAGTCAACGAAGCTGCCTTTTGCTCCATGGGAAGACACTGCTTCTATCTTCCAAGGCTGTTTGTTATACAAACATCATCAAAAAGGTGGCCTGGAACAAAGACAGCCTGTTCCTCTGCTCCTAGGATGTGCAGAAATGCAAGAGACCCACGGGGAGTTGTCTCCCACTATGGCCCCTCTGTGCCCACTTCATTCCTATTCATCCTTCAGATTGCAGCTAAGCAAGCACCTTCAGAAAAGGCAGATTCCTGGGCAAGGGAAACCCCCTTAGTGGGGCTGTCAGGGTACTTTGTGCCCCTTTTCCTAGTATCCAGTGGCGTTATAATTTTACATCTTGTGTGTGGATGTCTTATTAATGTCTGCCTCCCTCACTAGACTATAAGCGCAGTAAAGGCAAGGACTGGGCCAATTCTTTTGAAGTTAATTTTTATAATTTTTTTAAAGTTTAAGTACAATTAACATACAGTGTTATATTAGTTTCAGATGTACAATATATGATTCAACAACTCTATACATTGGTGCTCATCACGGTAAGCATACTCTTAATCCCTTCACCTGTTTCACCCATTCCCCTGCCCACCTCCCCTCTGGTAACCTCCAGTTTGTTCTCTGTATTTAAGAGTCTGTTTTTTGTTTGTCTTTTGTTTGTTTGTTTTGTTTCTTAAATTCCACATATTAGTGAAATCATATGGTATTTGTCTTTCTCTGACTTATTTCACTTTGCATTATACCCTCTAGATTCATCCACATCATTGCAAATGGCAAGATTTTCTTTTTTATGGCTGAGTAATATTCCATTGTGTGTGTGTGTGTGTGTGTGTGTGTGTAACATGTGTATATACATATATAACCCACATATATATGTGTATATACATATAGAATCCACATCTTTATCCACCTATCTATGGATATTTATCCATTTATCTATGGATGGATACTTGGGTTGCTTCCATATCTTGGCTATTGTAAATAATGCTGCCATAAACATAGGGGTGCATGTATCTTTTTGAATTAATATTTTCATTTTCTTTGGGTAGTAGTAGAATTACTACATCATAGGGTAGTTCTATTTTTAACTTTTTGAGGAACTTCCATACTGTCTTCCAGAGTGGCTGCACCAGCTTGCATTCCCACCAACAGTGTAAGAGGGTTCCCCTTTCTCCGCATCCTCACCAACACCTGTTGTTTCTTGTGTTGTTGATTTTAGCCATTCTGACAGGTGTGAGATGGTATCTCATGGTGGTTTTGATTTGCATTTCCCTGATGAAGAATGATAATGAACATCTTTTCATGTGTCTATTGGCCATCAGTATGTTTTCTTTGGAGAAATGTCTGTTTATGACTTCTGCCCATTTTTAGTGGGATTACTTGTTTTTTGGTGTTGAATTGTATCAGTTCTTTATATATTTTGAATATTCACCAGGATTGGGTCAGTCTTATTTATTTTATTGTATCCATCCCCAGTGATTGACATAGAGTAGATGCTCAGTAAAGTACTCACTGAATGACTGGATAAATGAATGAATGAGTGATCTCAAGATCGTCCATAACTCCAAACTCTTCTATTTTGAACCTGATGTTTGTGAAATTTCATCTCATTCAATAGTTCTTGCCACTCTGAATAAGCCCCCATACTACACTGGTCATCCATGTACTCATTCAACCAATGTTTATTGAGCCCTCACAGGTGCCTTGCACTGTAGGAGAGGACGGAGACAGAAAGATGAGTGAAAACAGAGTCAGTCCCTGTCCTCTTGAAGTATATGGTCTGTCAGAGAAGATGGACATTAAACAAAGAATCACATAAATAAGTAATTTATTACAATTGTGAGAAGTTTACCAAAACAATTCTGAGGGTTGGGAGACTTTGTAAGTGGTGTGGGTGGTCAGGGAAAGCTTTCATAGGAAGTGATGTGTAAACTGGGAACAAAGGGAAGGTGCTGGTCTGGCTAAAGAGCACGTAAGGCAGAAGGAACAGAAAAAGCCCGGGGTAGAAAGAGGCTGCCATGTTCCGGGAACTGAAAGACCTCAAGAGTAGTTGAGGCAGGGAGGAGAATGAGGGAGGCACGGATGAGGCTGGATCAGGAGCAGGAGTGTGCACAGAACTGCCTCTCCCAGGACAAGTTCCTGGACCCCTGGGGGTGGCCTTTTGGACATAACTGTTTGGAGGATCCCTTCCTTTTGCATGGGGTGTCAAAGCAAACAGATGTGGTGTTAACTTCCCATGAAATATTTGAAGGGGAAGTCCTCTTTTTATAGGTGAGTCTTTTCCTCCAGATGTGAACTTCTGCCAGGCAGGAGTTCAAATTCATTTCCAAATCCTCAGCCCCGGCTCAGTGTTGTGGTTGGCACATAGTCCATGCTATCGAAGTCTCAGAGACAGAAACATTTAGACAAGAAAACAAGGATTTGGGAAAAGGGAAAAGGAGTCAGACTTTAGGAAGAAAGATTGGCCCGTCAAATACAAAATACAAGTATTTAAAGGGGGGGGAAAGGATGACCAAGGCTACCATATTCATGGTGGAAATCAGCTGCTTTCTTACACATTCATCATATTTATGACATATCTTCACTTGTTAGCCTAGTCAAAATCAGGGATAAAATTGTTTTTGTCAGAGAGTCCATACTTAGGACAACTAGTCAAGGCCTATTATTCTGGAGCCCTGAACCAGTCAGGAAACCTGTTGTTTTTGGATTTTCTCCTGATGCTGCCCTGCTACCCCACCCAGTGTCCGCTGCCCCCGCTACCCCACCCAGCCCCTGTGGTATTCAGTCATGAATGGAGCAGGGTCAGGTTTTGCTCCTACAGGTTTTCTTTCCTTATGGGCAAGTTCTTGCTATTGAGAAAACTTTAAGTTGATTAACCATTTTCTGACTCAGTGTCATTAAATGAATATTTTGTTTTATTTGATGAAAATTTATTTCCACAAGTATACTAAGAGGCATTGATTAATACGTAGACACTTTTTTTTTTTTAAGATTTTATTTATTTGACAGAGAGAGAGAGCATGAGCAGGGGGAGCAGCAGAGGGAGAGGGAGAAGCAGACTGCCTGGTGAGCAGGGAGCCCAATGCAGGGCTCGATCCCAGGACCCCAAGATCATGACCTGAGCTGAAGGCAGACACTTAACCGACTGAGCCACCCAGGCACCCCGACATTTTGTTTTTGAATGGCTAACAAAACTAGAGCCCTGTGATACTGATGCTTTATCGTGAACTTCTGTCTGGAAGCTTTGTCAAGCTCCTCAGGTTGTAAATTACTTTTACGTATCAGAAGAATTTTTACCATCTTTTTTTAAAGTTTTTATTTATTTGTTTGTTTATTCATGTATTTGAGAGAGAGAGAGAGCACAAGAGCACAAGTTGCGGGGAGGGAGAGGGACAAGCAGACTCAGTGCTGAGCGCAGAACCTGACACGGGGCTTCGTCCCACGACCCGTAGATCATGACCTGAGCCGAAATCAAGAGCCAGATGCTCAACCGACTGAGCCACCCAGGTGCCCCATTACCATATTTATTAGCATGATTTTCTCTAAGATTCCCATATTTGTTAATAGTTCTGGCCTACCAGGAAGTGAAATTTTTTACTACCAGTAATGCTGGAATTTCTTAAGTCAAAAGGGTTGTCCCAGAGAAGTTTCTTCATCATAGATGTCATTCCCACATGTAAATTGTAGTCTTTGTTCTTTAATAATGGGTTTGTCATACCTAATTAAGTAGAATTTTCGGCATAGCCAATATCTAATTATATTCTGGCAAGAAAAAGGACAGATTCTTATTGAACCTATATAAACAACCTACATGATCGTAAGTATCAGTTCCCTCTAAAGGCAGATAAACTATAGCAATTCAGTTATAGTCTTTCCCCCTCAAACTTATAAAATAGGAAATTTGGTCACAAAAACTAAAGGAACTCAGTAAAGTCACTTTCCATATTATTTAACCTTTATTACTGGTTTGTAGATGAGGCCAATCAATACACTTCATTAATCTATAAAACTATATTTTTCACTGTCCTGATCATGTATTAGCTTATGATCTATATTTAAGATCTCTCATGGAATTCTTTTTCTTTTGTAATTTGAAAGTTCAGTTGGGACAAAATGACTTTGAGAGTGCTTTAATGGGCTGTAAGTGTAAAAATAAACACTGGATTTGAAGGTATAAAATTTTTAACATGTAAGATATTTCATTAATATTTTTTTAGATCGATTACATGTTGAAATGTTACTATTGTGGATATACTGGGTTAAATAAAATATAGTATTACAATTTTTTTTTAAAAGTGCTTCATTCTAGTTTGTGTAGGTATAATCTGTTGAGGGTAAGAAATCGATGGAACAGGAAGGTTTTTTCCTTACGTCAGTTAATGTAAATATTCATCATAAATGAAATCAGTTCAATTAGTTCATTTTTATTTGGCCGCTCTTGGGTTGGGTAGTCTATTTCTACAAAGTTGTATGGTTTTCAGTTGCTTGCATACACAACCACTCAGCTCTGCTGTTGAAGTGGGAGAACAGACACAGATAACAGTAACCCAACGAGCATGACTTGTTCCAATAAAACTTTATTTACAAAAAGAGACAGCAAGTTGGATTTGTCCCAAGGGCCACGGTTTGCTGACCCATATTCAAATTTAGACCAAAACCACTCCACAGATTCTGACTCAATCACTTAATTCAGTCTACCAGGTCCATGGCAAAGATGTCAGCTTACACAGGGAAACTTGTAGCCATGGGTGTATGTCCTGTGGTATCAAAAGTCAACAATTCAGTTCTTTATTGATGCCCTTTTGTTATTTCTTCCAGAGGACTCAATTCCTGATCTTGAACTAGTAGCAGGGGCCTTTAATAGAGGCAGGGAAAAAGGAAATGTCATCTGTAATTATAAGATTAATTAATTATCATCTGTAATAATGAGATTAAATGGTTCTGGTTAATCAACAAGAACGGAGGAACTTGGAGTCTTTTATGAAGGTATAATATGCAATCAGTTTGTGAGACTGAGGGCATTAGCGAATCTCCAGGGTCTTTATTTTATGCCATAAAGTAAGAATGTTTCCAATTGACAAGGATAATTAAATCTAGGGACAAAATTTAAAGTAAATGACTGTGTTGACAATTATTGTGTCAGTCTTTGTCCATGAACATCAGAATGTTTCTTTTCAAAGTGAAATGTGAGCATGATTGTTTTCAATAGAATAATTGAAATGTTGAAATCAATACATTTTACTTAGGAATACTTAACCTTAGTAAAGTTGAATGTTTCTTTCTGATAAGCAGGAATAAACAGGATGGCTCTGACAATTGCGTCAAGCTAGTCAACCATCTGGAGAATGGCAAATAGAACTCATTATTTTTCATATCTCCCATTTCATACAGTGAAAAAATAAATCCGTGTGTTAACCATGGCCATCTAAAAAAAATCTATAAATAGTTTGGTGCAAAACACATCTTCACAGTTTCTGCATGTGGGGCCTGAATTTGGGCAAGGTCAAATTTGAAAGAGTTGTCTGAGGATACAAGACATGAACTTACCCAAGTATTTAAAGGCAAAAACCAATCATAAACAATACTTTTTTAAAACACACAGCAATAGGTAGTAATAATTTAGGAACATGGACATGTTCAAAAAGGAGGAATTTATGTTAAAATGTAGAAATCTAAGAAAAGAACAGAGAATTAACAGAATATGTTTATAAAAAGGGATTTGCATCGTTCGGGAGTAGGTTACATTGGTTAAAAAGAACAGGTAGCAAATCTCAATTCTGCTTTTGCTCCTTGCACAGATCATTAGTGTAATAATTTACAGTAAAAAATACAATACTAATGAGTAAGTTAATAACATCAAGCCAACTGATTAAAAAATTATCACATCATTTCTCCTTTCGAACTCACTATTTATAGCAATTTTATACACAAGAAAATGAATTTTACTTTCCCTCAGACCATCTCAGCTTGTGAGACAACCTCAAATTTGTCTCTTACTATCTTCTTTTATGTTTTGGCACAAGGATATTTTTAGTTTATAATAAAATTATTCTTTTTTTCCCTCTTGATAAACAAAAACATACCCCATTATCTTGCAACACATCTTATTATAACAGATTATTTTTTTACCTTTCTTTAAAATATCTATATGTACATTAACATAACCCAAAAGCATTTATTCAAGCTTTCAACCTCTTACTGCTGGCTGTGCTATGCCGTATTAAGTAACCACAGGGGTATTTTAAAATTATTTTGTTCAAGTATCCAAAGACTGTTTATTATTAACTCAGATTAATATTAGTTTAAGGTCTTAAAGTTAACTAAGGCTCTGGAAGTCATAATTTGAAGCATTAACACTGTGTGTTCTTTTAGCCTGATACAAAATAATCTCTTTCTATAAAGATGCTACCTTTTATTATTAATATAGCTGAACTCTTTGTTTTACAATTTTATAATCTTAAATAAATTAATCTTAGTTTATATGACCAGAAAAAACAGTAAAAGAAATTTAGGCAATTCAAAATAATTGCACTTTCTACAAGTAAATAAACCCATGAGTTGTACAGACTAGAATATTGTCTTCACATTGGCTTTATGATGGTGGTAGAATCAGGGAGAAGGCATAGAGCTGTTTACGAACCAAAATTATTAACTGGTTTCATTTTCCCAAAGAATCATCTTGATTAGAGTATTATACAAATTTTTCTTCTTAGACAATTAGAGATTAGATTTAAAAGCTTTTAGTTTGTTTTAACAGTAATGCTTTTGCTTATTTTATAATATTTTATATATATAATTTTATATATTTTATATAACAAAGGTCATTAATTAAACTCATGGTCAAAACCCTGTGGGCTTTTTTCCCCTCTTTCTCCCTAAATTACAGTTTCAGCAAGAAAAAAAATTCTCAAAAATTCAACAGATTTAAAGCATGAAAGTAGAAAAATATTTTAGTAAACTTTGGATTCTTCACATTTATGTGAGTGTTTGCTATGGTAATATTTCTTTCAGAAAAAAAGATGTTTGGCATAGGAGCTTATTCCATTAGATTTTAAAAGATCTTATACCATAAGCTGATTTATTAACTCCTGCCAGAAGTGACTAAACTATCAATTGGTTTGCTCAGAATTTTTTCATATTTGTAAAATAGATAATTTTATCAACTCTTGTACAAGCTGGACAAAGGAAGAGAATCTAAGATAGAAACAGGCACCACCCGTATCTTTTAAGAAAGTTGATCAATTAAGTCATATCATTAAGAACAATTAGGTCCTTGGGACAGATGCAGTGTTGAAAATCTGAATAATTTGGGGATTTCCTTCTGAATTTAGCAGAGCAAGCTCTCTCTCTCGTAATGCCCACATTCTTTACAATGATAATCTCCCTTTTAACCTTATATATAAATTTCTGAAGAGGCATTGATTTTGAATCATTAATTATTTAGAGAAAGAGAGCTCTTTTGTTTCCTTTCATCTCGGGTATAGGATTTTCACCTTTGTCACTGTCAACAGGTCCTGGAAGCATAATGAGTACACTTGACAAGCCAGAACTTCGGGATGAAGAAGAGGCTCCGAACTTAGAACAGAACCTCCACTGGCAGCAATAGAAAACACGTGAACACAGAGAATTCGATCAATAGTTACAGAAACACACATAAAACCCCTTCTTAACCCTGTATTCTCAAATGCCAGAAAATAGCAGAATCCTCAATCACATTCCCCCCATCAAAAAAAGATTCCTGGGGGAATCCGATTCCAGAAACCCCACCTGCTGCTCTGGGACAGACATCGCTCAGTGGTGGGGCCACATCCCAGTCCTGCTGCGCCTGGTGTGGGCACAAGTGGTTGTGCTCCTTTAGAACCAGAAATGAACTTGGCCAAGAATCAGATTGGGCTCCATCACCTCACAGAAGATTCCCCAGAGGAGTCAGGGAGGGTGAGCTGAGGACTCCAGGGCTCCAGGTCTGGACAAGGTGCACGTGACCTTGACACCAGTGGTGCGACCTCTAGGAATAAGTGGTCAAAGCAAGGACCAGACACCAACACTTCTAGAAAAGGGAAGAAAACGGTCACTTGCGGAAAGTGTGAGTGAGTTGGTCTTCTGATGACCAACTGACCAAATACAAAGGACAAGTATTTAAAGGGAAATGTGGAAAAATGACCAAGATTACCATGTTTACACCATTCTATTCATGGTGGAAAACAGCAGCTTTCTCACAAATGATCGTCATACTCATAACAGACCCTCGGATTTCAGCACAGCAAAACTCAGGGATCAAACATTGTTTTTGTGAGGAATCCACATTTCTGGGAAGTATTCAAGGCTTTTTATTTGGGGGAACCAGAGCCAGTTAGGACAGCCCTGTTGGTTTGGTTTTTTCCTCTTTTTCCTGACTGTGATCTATGAAGTGCTCAGTCATATTGGAAACAGGGCACGAGGGGCACCTGGCTGGCTCCATTGGTGGAGCGTACGACTCTTGATCTCGCAGTTGTGAGTTCGAGCCTCACACTGGGTGTAGAGATTACTTAAAAAAAATAAAATCTTAAAAAAAACAAACAATCAAGAAACTGGGCCCAGGTTCCCCTCTTGCTCCTGTAGTGTTCACACATATTTGGTAAATTAACTAAAGTTCACACTTCCTCATAGAATTATGAAAATGGGTCTCTCTAGAGAAGCCACATGAAGATAATGGACAAGTGATTGTGCAGGTCCCCTCAGCTGACCTGTCATCGGTCTCTCGGTAAGCAGACAGGATGGGAAGTGACCCAGGCACCATTTCTGCCCGGACGGGTGGGATGGCCGTGTAGGCGGCTTCCTCTGTATGGGAGCCAGGGCCCCTGCAGGTCTGCATTGTCTGGGTGGTGGACTAGGAAGAGAAAGCTGGGTGAGGAAGCACTCAAGAACTTGGGGCCAGCAATCCTCACTCACCCGAGGGCTCCTAGATCAGCAATGTATGTGTTGATTTTCTATAGGACCCCTGCCCTGGCCCATCTTGTTAAAGAAGGCATGACCACTCTGGCTCCTCCGGGCAGTTCCCTGCCAGTGGTCTTGGCTGGCTTGCTCCCTCTCCCACCTCCCTCACCTCCACGGACTCCTCAGATGGGTGAGCTTCTCTCCCTCCCCAGCTCTCTGCTGCCAACTCCCCACTTCAGTCTTCCTCCTTCTGCTTCCAGACTCACCTCCTCCTGGAACCTTCCCCTGTTTCACCAAGCTCACTTCTAACGGCTCTTTCCTCTGGCTCTGGCTCTACAACCATTGAGTTGTGGGGATTTGGGAACACCTGCCTCTGTGGGGGTGTGTTTGGTTCCCGTGTGTTCTCGCTCTCCTTCTAAAGTGGGAACCCTCTTTTCCATCTGCCACACAGGGATCTCCCTGAAGTGAAGAGCTCTTTCCCTCCTTTTCTTCTCAGATGTGGTGCCTCCTGGGGGCAGGGGTTGTGTCTCCTTCCACTGAACTGCTCCACCGCCATATTGGTGCAGGAATCTGACTCTCAACAGACCTCTTAAGCCCAAGGACCGAGGTCTCTGGTAAATGTCTTTGGATAATGATGGTGATTTCAAGCCACTGTTTTGAGGGATGTCTTGAATACAGACGGTGTTTTTAGTAACCCTCATTGGGCTTCCCTTCCTGTTCAGGTGACAATCATACACTCCCATACACTAAGACATTCTCCCCCTTCTCCTCTCCATTCAGATATCCAGAAGTTAAGTACGAGTTAATGAAACGCAAACACACACATCCTCTCACTTCCATAAGCTCTAAATCCCATCTACTAGTGTGTGGCTCTGACCTGTCTAAATAGCCCTTGTCATCGTAAGCCATGGTCTCCTCTCTGGCACTGTTTATAATGCTGGAGAAAGGAAATGCCGATAATATACAAAAGCAGGGTCCCAGTGACCCCAACCCCACGCTATGCTGTGGTAGATTCAGAGAGGAACCTCTCACTCCCATTCAGCAATGCCACCTGCTGACCTTGGGAACATTATTCCACCCCTTTGAGCCTCAGTTTCTCCCCAGGATTGTTGTAAGGATTGAGTGAGACATTGTACGTCAGGCTCGGATGCATCAGCAGATGTGCAGCAGGGGCTCATTCCCTTCCTTCTCCACTCCCCACCTCACCTTCTGGCTCTTCCATGGCATTTCCATCTTCTGCCATTGAGATGCTCCTGGGGGCCCTCCGCTGAGCACTGAAGTTGAGGAGCACTTGGGCAGAGCTACACGGATCTCTTATGCCATAGCCAGGAGATGATTCAGAGGATAGTGAGAACTTCCTTTAAGGGCTTCCAACACGAAAAGAAGCAATGAGAGGTTTCTACAGAGCTTCTGTCTTAGGGATCTTAAGCCCGAAGCCCTTTGGCTTGAGATGACATAAGAAGGTCCCTTCTGGAGCCCGGGAAATGCATGAGGTTTGAAGAGAACCGCTTATTAAGATTATGGTCGACAGCATAATGGCTCCCCAAAGGCACCCCTGTCCTACTCCCCAGCACCTGGGGATGCATCGCCTTCACAGCTGAGCACGCTTCGAGGATGTGTCGAAGTTAAGGAGAACTGAGAAAAGAGCCATTATTTTGGATTCCCTGGGTGGGCCCGATGTAATCAAGAGAGTCCTTCAGACACAGAAGAGGGATGTGGTGATGGAGGGCAAGGAATGCAGGAGGCTTCTGGAAGGTGAAAAAGGAAAGAAAACAGATTCTGCCCTGGAGCCAGAAGGAACGAGCCCAACTGACACCTTGACTTTAGCCTCATAAACTTGTTTTGGAGTTCTGATGGCCAGGTAACAAATATATGCTGTTTTTCAGCCACGAAGGCTGGTGGTATTTGTTATAGCAGCCACAGGAGAACAATCCAGAGATGGTGTGTTCCATCTAACAAGGCAGCCGAGAACAGGGGACTTGTTTCCAGGTCTCTTGGCCGCCTGCGCCAGGGCCCGGCCCCCAGTTTTCTTCCAGCAGACCTGCCTGCATGCGGGCACTGTGAGGACATGCCCCAAAGTGCCCTTTGTCCTGCTAAGTGGGGCCCTCCGGGAGCTGAAGCCTGCATGGTCTGGAACGAGTGCCCCTGACGTGTTGAAAGGAAGGGCCGGCGTCCTTAATAAAAACAAAGTCCAGGCAGGGCTGCCCAGGTTGGCACCAGAAGAAGAATTCCCGTGTGGGGAGGGGGAAGCAGACTTCTCCATCCCTCCTCTGTCTCCAGATTCGCCAAGATGCACCTTCCCTCTTGGAAGGTTGTCACCGAGGGGGCCTTGGGGACACTGGTTGTCCCGTCCCATGCTGGCCCAGGAGAAGGTGGCACCCCTCCATCTGCAAAGCTGAGTCTGAGCCAGGGCATTCAAATAAGCCTTTAGGGGAAGCTCCAATGTCCCCAAGGGAAGTGCACCCGAGAGACGGGCACCTGATAAATGAAGCCCCATCCTGTCCCCTGGTTCCACATAGAGAAGCCATCTTTCAGCCCCCGTCTGGGGATGCACCGCAGCTCTCAAGCCGGGCCCTGGGAGAACCGGCCCCAAGAGCTGGGAAGCCTTCTCTCTCCTGCCTTAGGCCAGTCTTCTGAGCTCTGGTTTCCAGGGAAGACCTGTCCTTTCCCCGTGACTGAAACCTGGCACGTTCCTCATTAGGAAGACTGAGCTCCGCACCTACAGACATGACCTGGCTCCCCACTGAGGCCCCAGGAGAACTGGGAGAACAGACTTGTCACTCAACACCGTGTCAGTTACCACCTACGCAGTGTGGTGAAAGCACTAAATTGTTCACTAGCGCTCAGACGTCTTTTGGCTGAAAATGTCATGCCATCCATCCATCCTGGGGGGGGGGGACTTCCTATGAGCCCTAAATGCTCGACGTGTATCATGCCAGTCACCCCCTGCCAAAACCTGGGAGGAAGGTACTGTTCTTCCTATTTTACAGATGAGCAAACTGAGTCTCGGGAAAGAGAATTTGCCCAAAGCCACACAGACTTTAGTGTGGGGAAGCAAGGGCTTGAAACTTGAACCCATGGCCTTTCAACCCTTGAGTGGGGGCGTGGTTTAAGAAAGGCTGCCTGGGTGGGGAGGAGAGCAGGTGGAGAGGGGTAGAGTGACCATAGAGTAAGAAAACGCATGATACATAGTCAGACAATAGAACAGAACAGTTGAAACGGGGACTGTCCTAGATAACCGGTAAGATCTTGCCAAGAAAGGAAGTCAGGAGCTAACTATAAAGCACGACCATGACCGTCAGAGCTCAGCTGGTCTCCAGACTTGAATGCTTCTCCCGGCTGGTGAATTTCCATTCTCCCACTGTTCCCCTGCAGGACTAGTTTTTAAACCCTGAAACTGAAAGAGACAGCCAGGAAGCTAGTAGCCTAGGAGTCTTTGTCCGGTTCCGCAGCTAATTTGGGAGGAGAAAGAAACCCTACAATATGGTGTTTGTGTGGGCAGTTTTGAGAAATTGTGAAAATAAAGGGAGCGGGTGCTGAACCCTAGGTAGCAGAGAAGGAGGGAAGTAGGAGCTCTCAGGAGGTGGCCTGGGAGCAAGGCCGCACCTACCCTTCTGGGAACAGTCACTGAGCCCCTGTGGGGTGCCAATCCGGGGCTAGGCTGGGTGGGTGTGGAGTGGGGTTTAGTTTGGATGGTCAGGGAGGCCTCTCAGAGGAGGTGTCCTGAAGCTGGAATCTGAGGGATAAGAGAGGAGTTAGCCATGTCAAGAAGCAGGGAGAGAGCGATCTAGTAGAGAACACCCTATGGGGCCCAGCGGTGAGAAACAGCCTTGGGTATTAAAAATTTAAAAAAAAAAAAAAAAGAACAGTGAAAGAGGCCAGCCTGGTCGAGGGAGAGAGGCAGAGGCATGGTGACGAGAGAGAAGGGTCTGGGTCAGGGGCCCTCGAAAACCCTGAAGGCGTTTGGCCTTCGGTGTGGTCAGATGCCATTGAAAGTTTAAGCAGGGGGTACACCATAGGATGGACGTTTTGCAAAGCCACTCTTGCTGTCTGCAGAGACCAGGTTTGGAGGGGGACTGGAGTGGAAGAGGCGAGAGCATGAATAGCTACCCGAGATCCCGGCAGGACAGCTGACGGCCGCGGCTAGCTGGCGGGGAGGGAGACGGAGAGAAGCCACCAGACGTTAGACATTTACTGGAGGGAAAACCAAACGTACTGATGAGTTCACTGCAAGAGCTGAGGGAAAAGGAGGAAGCAGGAATCACCTTGGGGTTCTACCTTGGACACGTGGAGAGGCTTATGGCAATTTTCTAAAGTGAGGCACGCTGGAGGTGCGGATGGCTTTTATAGTAAGGCCTTCTATTTCGGGCAGAGTAAAGATGAGCTGTTTACACCTCATCTGAGTGGAGAGAGCAAGTAGGCCAGTGGATATATGCATCTGGAGTTCGGCGGGGAGGTCTGGGCTGGAGATAGACAGGTGGGGGAGTCATTGGCATAACCATGCTATTTCAAGTCTTGGAAATGGATGAGATCATCTCAGGAGGGAAGGGCAGAAGGCCCCGGGCAAGCCGTGAGGCATTCGGACGGGCAGAGATCCCACAGAGGTGGAGTAGACCCAGAAGGTGCGGGTACAACCACCTCATTCACGCAGTCAGCAAGCCTGCAGGCGGCCGGCTGGTGCAGGTGCTGGCCGCGCCAAGGCAGGAGGACAAGGCCCTTGACCTTGAGGGGCTCATGGTCTATGCAGGTGCAGCCTTGTGAGCCGATATTTGCATACAATGTGGTGCAATATTTATAGAGATGGGCCCAGGAGAAGGTACTGGAAGATGTGTCTGTAGCCTCAGGTCCCAGAAAGAGGTGTGGCCGAGTCTAAGGAAGGCGCCATGGACCTGAGGAAGATGGAGAGAAAGGATGTAGGGGCTGGGAACCCTTTTGGATCCAGCATCCTTGCTTGAGACTCCCTGAATCCTCTAGAACCGGTTTTAATCCCCGCCCCAGCCTCCTTCTACCAGAGCCCCCACCGTCCATGAACCACACTAGGGAGCCCTGTTCATTCCTCATTTCCACCCCACCTCCAGGCCTCTGGGTCTTCTCCCCTTTCCTGACAGGCTAGCACCCTTAGGAGAAGAACTGTTTTCTACAACAGGATTAACTTGACAGTAGAATGGCCCTCCGGGGAGGCGGGAGGCTATCTCGAAAACGGTTGCTTCATTTCCTGCTGTTGAGAAATCACGCATGTTGACCAGTTTGTATTTCACACTGCTTGAAAAACAAGAGAAATCTGTCTCACTGAGCTTTTCAGAGGGAAACGAGGTCAGCCCCCTCGTGACTGCAGGCAAGAGCCCTCCACCAACCAACCCCCGCTCCTGTCAGCTGCTAGCGCAGGGGACCGGGCTTCTCCTGCTCACTTGACTGCCTGGATCACAGTGCCCTCATGGTTCTCCCTCCTGTGCCTGTGTTGAGTCCACGAACCCACACAGTCTGGCTCTAACCTCTCCCTCCATCCTGATCTTGTGCTGCCTCCTTCCTGTGCCCCCTGCCTGGTCCAGTCTGGACAAGCCCTGGGGATCCTGGCTCTCAGCACTCGCCTGGGTTAATGCCCTGCCTCGGAGACCAAGGAGGGTCTGGATCTGCATTCAGCCTCCGTCTCAGTGCTGGCGCCTCTGTTTGTTAAAGCTTCACTGCTCACTCATGCAGAGAAGATTTCTCCTTCCTTTGAACATGTTTAGTGTGTTCCTATTTCATTGCCTATGGCTCGTTTAATCTTGAATCATAATGCTTTGTGGGCATGCTTTATTGCCCCTTCTGGACTCTATAAACTCCAGAAGATCAAGTGTGTATCTGGGATCAAATCTCATTTATCCCCATCCACAGCCTCGGCAAAGAGCTTGGACATGCTTGTGGAGTGGATGAGGTTAGGTCAAGTTGAAGGGACTTGTGCTGATGCGGGAAATGCAGCCTAGGGCTTGATGTCATTGGCTCCTTGGGAAAATGCTCCTCTGCTAAGAGAGTCTATGAAGGGCTAGAGAGTAGTTTGTTCTTCCATCCGTCTATCCATCCGTCCATCCATCTGTCCATCCGTCCATCCATCCGTCCATCCATCCATCCCTCCATCCATCCATCCATCTATCCATTCATCCATCCATCCATTCATCCATTCATCTGACAAATCTTTATTAAGCATCTATGCTAGAAATAGTGTTAAATACTGGAGCTATAGTCATAAGGCTGGATCAGTTCTTGCTCACGTGGAGATTCTGTCCTAACCCAGGGAGAGAGATAATAAACAAAGAAAACACCACGTCGTGGTAAGTGCCATGATAAAAATAAGTCCGAGTGATGTGCTCATGTGACCATGAAGGGGTTAGAAGGGCTCTCTGAAGAAGTGACGCTAAGGAGAGAACTGAAGAGGGGCTGAGGTGGGGCGAGGGGGCTGCACATGTGCTGTTTCAGAAGGTGGAACAGATGGGACCAAGCTTTGAGGTCAGGGAAAGTGGGGACCAAGATGGGACAAGTTTAATGGGTATGAGGAACAGAAGGAAGGCAAGAGTGACCAGATCCTGGGGAACAGGAGGCGATGAACACAGATGATCCACAGTTCAATAGGGGGATGGTGGTGAGATAGTCAATACGAGGTGGCAGAGTGCATAAAGCATAAGCTTCGGACCAAGGTCTGGATTTGGTCCTGACTCTATTACAGATGTGTGAACTTGGGCAACTTTTCTGAGTCTTAGCTTCTTTCCTTATAAAATGTCTAATTTGCAGAGTTTTGTGAAATTAGATGGTGTAATGGAAATAAGCCCCCATCATGTTGACTATGAATGGTAACCTGTAATCCAGGTAGTGACGTGAACCCCAGCATTGCTGGGTCTGGGGCGACTGGAAGCCCAGGGCTGAGAGGAACGAGTTAGCAGTTGTCCTGAGGAGGCTCCCTGGCCCTGTCCTAACATCATCTCACTCTTCCTTTTCCTCCCCACCACCCGACCTCTCTCCTTCCATCTTTTTCTTACCTCTTTATGTTTCTTTTTATTCTCACCACAATTTCTGACTCTCACTTTCCTTCACATTATTTCTAATCACATCAGCTCAACTGCCCCAAATTTAGAATAAAGACATATTTTAAAATATTGATTTAATATTCCTTTAAAAATCGGGTGTGTTTAATGCTTCAGAGATCTCTGTTAATGCAAACCTAGCAACAGCATCCATACCTAAACTAAGTAATTTTATATGATCGTATGGCCCCCGGATGATTATTTTTTTCCACTGAGATCACTGTCTCTTAATAGAAAATGGCTCCTACCACTGGATTAAAGGATTAGAAAGAGATTGTCTCAAGGCATTTGGGGACTGGTGCACTGGGAGAAGATCTCCACTGGCTGGAGAGCAGAGATCTGGATGCCCTCCCCAGGCCAGGAACCTCTGAGTCACTCCAGGGATGCTCTGGAACACAGCCTGGACAGTTGGCTTGGGGTCTGTGGCTGCCCCTGCAGATGTGGAACAGAACAGATGGGAGGGCAGGGATGGCCTGACCCAGGTCTGCAGGTGGAGATGGAAGCCCGGAGTGATGCATAAAGACAGGCTCTGGCATGAGGGGTAATGTGAGATGCCCTGTTCCCATTGTTGCAGCTGCCTGTGAACAGAGGCCAAGAAAGGATAAGTTTCGTGGGTGTGAGTATGTGTGTGTGTGTCAGGTGGGAAGAGGGAGCTACAGAGCAAGCCCCCTAACATTCTGTTCAAGGCTTATATTGAAAGGGCCTTGTAGGTGGGAGAGCAGGGGGGCCAGTACGTAAGCCAAATGGAGGCTCTGGCCCTCACTTGCTTTCCTACTTTCTGCGAAGGGACAAGCAGTAGCTGGTGGTGGTTGGCTGTGGCCGGTAGATCATCTAGTCCAACCGTGAACTGTTCAGTAGGACACTGAGGACCCAAGATGAGAAGTGACTTGCCCAAGACTGCACAGGGAGGCAAAGGTAAAGGCCTGGTGTACTTTTCTCCACACCAGGGCACCTTTGAGTCTGGGTGATGGTGGTAAGAATATGGTAGGGTGACAATCTTTCTGTACTCTGACTTTAGGGATCCCAGATGTCTACCTTCAAGTCCTGCCCTGGTTCATGTTATAGAGTCTGAGCCCCTCATACTCAAAGTCTGCCTTTCAGTGGGGCAGGGCTGAGTGGAGCCCTGGGTTGTGCACTGGAAGGTGGCCCAAGACTTATCCATGGACACAAATAAGCCACATGTGGCAAATTGAGAGCTAACTTTAAAAATGAATAATGTGGAGATTTTCACCCCCACAGAAGCCGAAATAAGGTCACATGAACTATTGCTGCTGCTCAAGGATCTCAAATTCAATGCCAGGAAGGAGCTTAGGGAAAACAAGACACCGGACAGTGGGTCTGGGCTGGTTTGGAGGGGTCTGGCTCCTTGATCCCCTAGCTGTTCTGCTGCAGAACAAGATCAAGGGCAAGTTGTAGTGATGGCAGAAGTTATGGGCACTGAGTCCTCCTGCCATTTTCCTTTGATGCCTCCCCTTCTCTGGTGGCCCCTTCAGCGTCCCTGCTTGGAATGTAGGGGCCCAGGGAGCGGGGGGACAGGGAGGGTGTCCTCCGCTAAGCCTAGGCTTCTGGCTGCCTGGCCTCATCAGTTTATTACTGGCCTGGGTGACAGCTGAGAATGGCAAGGGTATGCTGAGGAGGGAGCGGGTGGTGCTGGGGCCATCCTAAGCTCCCAAGAGCTCACATGCCACGTGGTAGGGGCTGGGGAGGGGGGAATGGAAGGAATGTCTGTCTGTTCTCTCCTCCCCACTCCCACGCTAAACGGAATGGCAACGCCCAATAGGAATTTAACAGTGGGCTTTTGGAAGCCATCTTTCCGTCCTTGAGACAAGTTTAAAAAACACTTTCTTTGCCCAAATGACTGAATTAATGAAGAGGGATCTGGCTATTTTTTCTTTGCACCAAGCTCTGAACATGGGAAAATGGGCTTTATTATAGCAACAGACAGTGGGATGAGTGTAAGGAGTGCTCCACAGTGGTAATTCCACAGTGCAGCAGGGGCTGGCCTCCGAGCGTGACGTGGCAAAGGGGGTTCCCGGGCATCCTTTAGCTGCTCCCCACTCCTGATAAAATATCCTTGACACCCTCTCAGAGGCAGCTGCATCTAAAATGCTTTGCCACCCTTTCCCATTCTGGATCTCTGAGGGCACTGTTTCTCCAGCCAGGGTCCGCTCAGTTTCCCCCAGTACTCAGTGGCAGCAGGCCCTAGAGTGAAGGGAGATGCAGGGCTCTCCCAGGTGCGGGCCTTACAGTGTAGGGAGAATGACATTTTTAGGCTTTCACCTTGTATGTGTGTGCGGGGTGACAGGGGGTGGTCAGCACGGAGGAAGGAAGCTGAGAGGAAGGAGGAAGCTGCTTCACTGAACCTGGATCCCCCGGGGGGAAATCTGTGGACTCCCTCAGTGGCCTCTTGATGAACAACCTTTCCAGGAGATGACTGTCCACAGACCTTCAACAATGTAGGTCCTGAGACCTCTGGGAAAATGGCAGGTTTACAGCCTGACCCAACCCCCTCCAGGGCCACTTGGGAGGGACAGATGGAAGGGAGAGATGACCAGAAACCTCCCTGACTTTCTCTCAAATAAGGGCTCATCTCCAGGGAACACAGAGATACTGAGTTCTGAGTGAAACAAAAGGAAGTCTCATGCCACCAACTATCACCCATAGGCCCCTTAGATCCTTAGTAAGTTCAGCTCTCAGCCTACTCAAGGGAAAATTAGGAAATGCGGTGGCTCTGTGACCACTAAAAGACATTGAATCAGCAGTTACAAATCGTCTTCGAGAAAGCATGGAGCCAAGATGGCTTTCCTTTGGTGACAGCTACCAAACGTTCAAGGAACAGATAAGTCCTGTGACACAACTCTTCCAGAGAGTTTTATGAGGCTAGCAAAACACGGATACCCTAAATCAGTTTATTATTAGCCTGGACGGCAGTGGTGATGACCACAGCATCCTAGAGTGCAAGAAAGAAAACACGCAGGCCCATCTTACTCGTTAATATATAAACACGAAGGGTGCCTGGGTGGCTCAGTCGTTAAGCGTCTGCCTTTGGCTCAGGTCATGATCCCAGGGTCCTGGGATCGAGTCCCACATCGGGCTCCCTGCTCCGCGGGAAGCCTGCTTCTCCCTCTCCCACTCCCCCTGCCTGTGTTCTGTCTCTTGCTGTCTCTGTCAAATAAATAAAAAATATATATATATATTTTTGTGTGTGTTATATATATATAAACACAAAAATGTGACACACAAGATCAGCCAGATCCAGCAATATGTAGAAAAGATAACCTGTCATGAGCAAGTTGGATTAATCCTGGGAATGCAAGATGAACTTAAGAGGGGAAAACTGATGAATATAATTTACTTTATTAATAGAATAAAAGCAAAAATTTATTATAAATAAAAGCCACTTGACAAAATTCACAGTCCTTCTTATGGAAACTCTCAGGAAACCAGGAATAGAAGCAAACTTCCTTAGTCTTATAAAAGACATCTGTGAAAAACCTACAATAAATAGCATACTTAACATTGAGATGTTGCAAACATCTCTTTACAGGCCAAAAACGAGATAAAATGCCCATTATCCCTGCTTTTATTCACCGCTGTATTGGAGATCTTAACTGCCACAGTCAACTAGAAAAATAAACGGAGGCATCAGGTTTGGAATGGAAGAAGCAAACTTATTTGTGTAGATGGTATGATCGTCTGTATAGGACAGGGCAGAACAATCATTACAATTAATAAGACAGTTTGAAAAGTTTGCTGGAAACAACATCAATAACCAAATGCCAATGATATTATTATAAGTTAGCAACAATTAGCTAGAAAATTTAGTTTTAGAAAGGAGAAATTTATAACAGTAATCAAAAACTTAAAAAATATAGGATAAATATAATAATAGATGTATGAGATTTTTAAGAAGAAAATCATAAACTTTTATTAAGATATATTTTAGAAGTATAAGCCAATAAAGAGATATGCCATGTTTTTAGATTGGGAGACTCAGTACCATAAAGATGTCAATTCTCCCCAAATTGACCTACAGGTCAATGAGACTAATCAAAACCTGAACAGAATTTTTAATTGAACTTAGCAAGACAATTCTAATATGTACATGGAAAAGTAAGGGCCAGGAATAGCCAAAATGTTCCTAAAACAGAGAGCATAGTACATAGAAGAATTTGCTCTACTGGATTTCAAGACTGATCATAAAGCTTTAGTAATTAAGTCAGTCAGGTACTGGAGCAGGGATAGAAACATAGATCAAGGAACAGAAAGATGACCATGCATATTTAGAAATCTATTTGTTAGTATGAAAAGAATAAATTATTCAGTAAATAATGCCAGGAATTTCCATATGGAAAAAAAGGAATAGGATCCCACCTCATAGCACATTCAAATGTCACTTTCAGAAGGATTAAAGACCTAATGATAAAGAACTATAAAACTTTTAGATGGCAATTTAGGAAAACAATCTTTTTGGTCTTAGACTAGAAAAGGATATCTTTTTTTTTTAAGTTTTTTTTTTTTTCCCTCACCCAGCATGGAGCTCGAACTCACAACCTTGAGATCAAGAATCACATGCTCTTCTGACTGAGCCAGCCAGGCACCCCAGAAGAAGATTTCTCAAACAAGATGCAGGAGGCACAAACCATAAAGGATAAACTTTGTGAATTTAACTACATTAAGCAATACTCAAAGAATGAAAAGCCAAACCTCAAACTGGGAAAAGATACAGCAAAACCTGTAACTATCAAGGACCTGGGTTCAGAATATGTATAGAATCCCTACATTTCAACAAGAAAGAGACAACACGAACATGGGCAAGTGACACAACAGATTATTCACAAAAGAACAAACACAAATAGCTTGCAGACATAGAAAGTTACTGAAATAATAAGTAAGTAAGGCAACGGGATCTTAAACCGAAGTGAGATGCCATTTAGCACCTCTCAGAATGGCATAGAGTAGGGGGTAGGAATGGTGAGGATGGGGTGCACTAGGAACTCTGCAATGGTAAGGAGGAGTTGTACATACACTTTGGGAAAACATCTGCCCGCACCTAATAAAGCTGACCTTGCATGTGCCCCAAATTCTACACATATGTACCAACTGACATGCTCAGAAGTGTTCATAGCAATGTTGTCCACATGAGCCTCAAACTGGAAGCAACACCAATGCCTATTGACAGCAGAACGTATAAGTCATGGTTTAGACACACAGTGGAATACTATACAGCAGTGAAAAGGAGTGGGTTCCAGCTAAGTGAAGATAAAATTGAGCCACAACAAACACCACATAGTATGTTTCTACATAGGTCAAAGACAGTCTAGACTAAACAATATCTTGTTTAGGAATATGCACACAGTCGGTAAATAAGAAAATGAGGGACTAAATAACCAAAATCTAGCTAGAGGTGTATAGGATTAGGGAGGGGCGCATCAGGAGCTTGGAAAGTACTGGTAATGTTGTGTTTCCTTACTTGGGTGATGGATTTATGGGAAATATGGAACATACGTATTTTATTTTTTTATTTTTTTAAAGATTTTATTTATTTATTTGACAGAGAGAGACACACAGCGAGAGAGGGAACACAAGCAGGGGGAGTGGGAGAGGGAGAAGCAGCCTTCCCGCGGAGCAGAGAGCCCGATGCGGGGCTCGATCCTAGGACTCTGGGATCACGACCTGAGCCGAAGGCAGACACTTAACGACTGAGCCACCCAGGTGCCCCGGAACATACATATTTTAAACACTCTTCTGTCTACATGGTAGATTTCATAATTAAAACAAAATAAAAACAATAGAGTTTCAGCTCTCACTGCTTAGGTAGGGTGTGGCACGTTTGGAAGTGGGTGCAGGTGGGGGTAGGGGGCTGTGGGCCCACCAAGAGAGCTGGGTCCCGGTTGGGAGAAGGGATGAGGGTTAAGTATTTGCCTGGGGTTCTGGCAGGTGTATTAGTCATGGTGGTAAATGCTATGAATGTGCTCAGAGAGAAGGCCAGAGGGACCTGTCCTTTGTAGGGCTGAGTGGTCATCCCTGTTAGGTAGAGTGGCCAGACATTCATGGGTTAAGTCACATGAGGGATACAAAAATTCCTTTCAAATGATATTGCTCAAAGCTGATCCCACCAATAATCCAAGCGGCATTTGCACTTGACTCAAAGGCCTGCTCCACACAGGGGTGCATCACCTAGTCTATAAGTAAGTGTTGGGGGGCTGGTGGGGCAGGCTGTTGGGTAAAGGGAAAAAGTTTAGTTTAAAAAGTAGTATTTGCTGGGGCGCCTGGGTGGCTCAGTCGGTTGAGTGACCGACTCCTGATTTCGGCTCGGGTCATGATCTCTGGGTCGTGCGATCGAGCCCCACATTGGGCTCCTTGCTCAGCGAAGAGTCTGCTTGAGATTCTCTCTCTCCCTCTCCCTCTGTCCATCCTCCCCTCTTAAATAAATAAATAAAATTTTTAAAAAATTTTGTTTTAAGTAGTATTTGCTTTGGGGCTGGAGATCAAGCCTCATGGGGTGATGACAGACATCTGGGGGTTTCTTGTGAGAAGTTGGCATGGCTGAGGTTAAATGCTGGCATCTGGGGATCTGACCACCAAACTGGGGTGGGATGAAAGGAAATGAGACCAGGAGACCAGGGGCCTGATAAAGGGTTTTGACTCTGTGTTCATAATGGAGACTCAGTTCTCTGGCCAGCAGAAGTGGTTGGTAGTTACTAAGCACAGGGAATGTTAGAATTTGATCCGAAATTTAGAAAGATTGAGCTGGTGGCTGTGTGGAGGTTGGCCAGGACAGGGGAGGGACGGGAAGCAGGGAGACCAGTGAGAAGACCAGTGACAGGTGGCGCTGGCCTCAGCTGACATGAGGACCATGGGTTGGAGCAGACCAGAGAGAGGCCGTGGTTAATACTGTCCTGAGAATGAAGCTAGCACCAATGTAATACTGTGTATGTAGGTGGACTTGGGCTTTAGACACCCATGCAAGAGCTCATTCTGCCAAAAGGAGACTCTGATAAATTCTTTTTTTAAAAGATGTATTTATTTATTAGAGAGAGGGGGGAGGGGCAAAGGGAGAGAAGCAGATTCCCTGCTGAGCGCGGAGCCCGTTACGGGGCTTGATCTCAGGACCCTGAGATCATGACCTGAGCTGAAATCAGGAGCCGGATGCTTAATCGACTGAGCCACCCAGGCACCCCTCTCTGCTAAATTATTGACTTATCCGGCCCCCAAAAGGTAAAGAAAGAACAGAGAAGGGAGGAGGAAGGGAAGGCATGAGTGCTGATCAGGAAGAGGAGGGGTTATCTCCACCTGACAGATGAGTTGATAAGGTTCTGTTTCTCTGCCTAAAGTCACACAACCAGTAGGTGGTGGAGCCAGAAGTCAGTTCTGCACTCCCCAAAAGGAAACTGCCACCCAGGACCCCATTCTGAGCACTTAGGAGGCTCCTGTCAAGCACGGATGTGGCATATTTCCTTGGAGTTGAGACCTCAAAGGAAGGGAATGTGTGCAAGAGCAGAACTGTGCCCTGGGCTGAAGAACAGATTTGTGAAGGCCTGAGGACAGGCAGGGTGTAGAAGTGGGGAAGTCATTTTTCTGGGGATCTGGTACTGGCTGTACTCAGGTGAAGGGTCAGGTCAAGTCCTCTCTCCCACCCGTCCCCATCTCCAGCTGCCTGCCTGAGTGCCCCCCGCCCCCAAACCCAGCTCGGGTGAGTGCAAGGCCAGATGGGCCATCAGGTGACGTGCAGATTTTCTTCAACCGGAATGATCAAGCTTCGACCCAAAGCTGCAAGGACCATTGGGATGGCTCAGGTATCCAAGTGGCTGCATGTGTGTGCTCTTCTGGCCCATCTTGGCCTCTGTAGGCCTCAGTTCTGCACTCAGAACTGGGTGAGAATCTGTCTTCGGTTTAAATTCCTGTAAAATGAGGATAATATCGTCCCTGCCTCATCAGGCAAATAGGAGAAGTAGGTGACATAAGGCAAGGGAGGGGCCTGAAACAGGATTTATCTCAAAGTAAGCCCTCAACTCAGTACCTACCTGGGGTCTGGATTCCCATTTTCTTGCTGAGCCAAGAAAAAGCTCTTCTCTGCTGCCATCTAGTGTGAATTTTGGGAATGACACCTGAGGGGAGGTGAGTGGGAAAAGCTCTCCGGTGAGGTCACCTGGGCCCTGAAAACTGCTGGCTGGAAGGTGGTGAGACGTGACGCAAGGCCTGTCACGCCCAGAATGGGCCACCTTCTCACCAGGCTCAGACCTCTGCATGTCTTATGCTACCCTCTCCTCTTGGCTTCCCCACCTCCCCAGTTTTGAACTAACAGTGTGCTTAGAGAGGCGCTGTAAGTCACCACACCCAGGGGCAGTGGGGTGTAAACCACAGATTTATTTTGCAAGTAAAAGAGGCATCCCAGGAGGGCCAGAACAAAAGGAACCACGGCTGAGAGCAGAGCGCTTGGCTATGGAAAGACCGGAGAGGTCCGCAGGATTGCAGCCCCTGGGGAGAGCTGGGGAGGCAGGCCGTGGAGTGACCCCAGTGGCCTGGTGGCTGGGGCTCCAGAGGCCTCAGGCGCTCAACTCCACGTGCAGCATTTGCAGGAGGAGCTGAACACCAGGCTCCGAGGGCAGCTCTGCTGGAACAGCCTCCCCCCTACACAGCTGTAGTAGCTGCTCTGGTCCCGAGGGTTAGGGTAGAGCCCGTTGGCTTTGCCTTGGCAGAAGGTGTCCTGTTCAAGGCTGGGGCCACGCTCAGGTTCAGAAGGCCGGCGTGGTGTGGGGACTTCCGGTTCTGGCGTGCCTAAAGGCATATAGGGAAGACCTGGGGAAAGAGGGAAGATTCAGCAAGTCTCCTCCAAGGGATCCCCACCCACAGGCAGAGAACAGCCCGACAACGCTATGCCCACGGCTGCGGCACAGCTCGATGGGCCACACGGGGGCCACACAGGTAAGAGGCAGTCGATGGCCATCCACTGTCTGCACAGACCAGCCGTACACTGGCGAGGGCCCCCGGGGGTCTTGCACTGCGGGCTGAGTGCAAGCTTTCCCTCTGAAGAGAGGAGCAAGCTGTGGTTCCCAGGCTGAGGGCCCCCAGAGAGAAGCCCCGGTTACCGACACCCCCGACAGGCATTGCCACAGTCAGAAAGGGGAAGAAGAGCCTGGAAAGAGAATGGTTTCAACAGTTTCCTTAGCCCTCAGGGGTGTATGAAATTTGGGAAATCGCAGTACTGGGACAAGGTTATTTCCTCAGAAGGAGCCGGGACCTGCAGCTCAGGGCGGGAGTGTTGGTACCCTAGCCCCGAATTCTGCCTCTGGTCCCGGACTGCTTACTCACTCAGCTCTCGCTGTAGTGCCTTGATGAGGGGGTAGAGGCCCTGGTTACAGAAGAAGCCAGCGAAGTCGTCCATGTCCAGCGCCCAGACCATGGCCCCGCCCAGGCCCTTCTGCTTCAGGTAGCTGGCCTGTGCGGGGAGCGAGACCTCAGGTGGAGGAGTCTGGGGCAGGCCGGCCAGGCCCGCCCCAGAGCCCATCCTCTGGCTTCTTCATCAGAGACAGGGCTCTTGTTTCCAGCACCCCCAGGCCATGAGTGGTCCAGGCTCCTGGACACAGCCTTGGGCTAGAAGCCCAGGTAACCGAGTCCTGATCCCTACCAGGCATAAGTCATTCTAGAATCCTCTCGCCTCAACATGAGCATGGCCTGGGGTGGGCATGAGGGTGGAGGTGTGAGGAGTGGATGCGTGTGAACTTCCTTAGGTTCGAAGCTTTAACATCTCTGTCTTTCCTGGGCTGAGCTGCTGTGTTTGGGGGCACTGCCTGCTGGTTGTGATGAATCCAGTTACCACAGGGATGACGAAGCTTCCCCAGAGATCTGAACAATTTCCTGTCTTTAGGTCTTTCTCCTCCCTCGAGGGCCTTCTCTTCTCCACTAGATCCCCAAGTTGTCCCCAGGAAAGGGTTGTGTGTTCCCTTAAGGGGGTTTCCCTGTCCCCTAAGCCTGCCAGGGGGCCCTGGCATGAGGCAGGGTGTTGGAAGAGAGGGCCGGTCTGGGGCCCGCCCACCTTCTCTGCTTTCAGACTTTCTCAAAGACCTTTCCACCATGACCCCTTGTCCTGTCTGTCTCCTCCAGCCAGGATCACCCTCCCTGCTCAATTCTCCCAGAGCCCTTGATCTACCCCTCCAGGAAGACCTGCCATTGTCTGCCCTGCATCAGAAGGGATGTGACTTGTCCAGATGAACAGGTGTGGGTGCCTCTGCAGGAGGTCACAGTCTCATGGGGGACAGAGGCATGGAAATACATAAATGCAGGAGAGGGGGTGGAGGGACGGGATAACTGGGTGATAGACATTGGGAGGGCATGTGATGTAATGAGCACTGGGTATTACATAAGACTGATGAATCACAGACCTGTGCCTCTGAAACCAATAACACATTATATGTTAATTAATTGAATTTGAATTTAAAAATGTAAAAGAAAAAGAAAGACATAAATGCACTCGTTTTGAACCACCAATATTGGGCAAGAGTTGATGGCGGGGTGGTCATATAAGTAAATCAAAAGGTCTATAGTTTGAACATGCACCAAATATTGTCAATGAGCTGAATAAAAGGATACACCTCACTGTATTTCTCCTCTTCATATGTCTGTAGAATCTGCATTTTGTTAAATACAAATACAAGTATGTAATAAAATACAAATTCTTCCAAGAGTGGTACTCAGTGTAGAGCAACTTTTTGTGATCGTGTCTTTTCTTAAGCAATAGGTGGTAAAAATACAAAATACTATCACAAGAAGATCTGTACATGTTGAGATATTTTAAAGGAGACTCCTCTTTGAAGAGGTTCTGAATGTTATCATTCAGTGCTATTGACAGGCTCCGGCCTACCCAGGACCACCCCCCTCCCAGTAGGGCTGGGCCTCACCTTGGTTTTGAAGCTCTCCACATCATCGAAACCTACCCACTGGTTGCCTTGGAAGGCATAGGGTACCTTCTGGTCCTTGATTCTGTGCTCAATGGCCCCCTTCCAGGAGCAGACCTGTAGGAGCAGAGGGCAGAGCTGGGGAGGAGGCACTTGTGCCCCCTTGCCAAGAGGAGACTAGAGAGTGGAAAACTCCTGTCTGAGGGAGTCTGCAGGACCCGGGAGGTTCTAGATTGAGTGACCTAGAACCCTGGATTCAATGAGGCACTGGGGCTTAACGATAATCCAAGATGACAGATATGGATGGAATTCACCAGGCCAGAATTTGCTATGCCTGACATCCTCATTCAGAAACTATGGGAGAAGCAGCACACCCCACCCCACCCCATATTAGGGGTGGCTGTGGGTTCTCCTACCTCGTAGTAAGCCAGCAGCCCTCCCTGGTTGGTAAAGGGGCCAGGGGTTCCAGGCCCCGTGGCTGGGGCCCCTACTCCAGTGTCTGATGGGGAGGCCAGGGTGAAGGATCGTCCGTAGGTGGGCATGCCAAGGATCAGTTTGTTGGCAGGGGTCCCCCTCTGCAGCCACAGCTGCACAGCAGAGTCCTGGTGAGGGGCAAGGAGGGGCGGGGTTAATTCACCTTACCTCTGGCCTGGTTCTGGTCTTCCAAAGCTGGGGGCCTCAGAGAAGCTTCACAGTGTTCCAACCTTAGTAGTGTTCCAACCCTGGCCTGTCTTCTTTAGGTCCTGTCTTATATCCTTGACCCCAGAGAAAGAGAAGCTGCATGGCACTCTAGCCAAGAGCATGAGCTTTGGAGTCAGACAACCATTCACGGAGCCAATATTTATTCATGGCCCATTGTGCGCCTGGCTAGATGCTTGGGATGCGTCAGGGAACAAAGCAGCCGAGATCCCTGCCTGTCTCAGCAACTTACTACTTAACCTTGCTGAGCCTTGGGCTTCCTGTCTGTAACATAGAAACAACTAAAATTGCAAGAATTACAAGCTATGACACAGGTATAAGGTCCAGCAAAACGCAGTAACGAATTGCTGTGATCACGCTGTGCTCTTTGCGGTCTGCTTCATTTATCTCTGTGTTCCTTGTGCCTAGAACAATGCTCGACACTTAGATGCTCAGACAGAGAGAACAAATGAGTACATGGTGTCCTCATGTGTCCCTGACCAGGGCCCTCCCCCTCACGTATGACTTGACGTGACATCCCAGCCTGTGACATGCGGAGGTACCCAATCTAAGGATGTGGAATAAATAAATAATGACGACTCCTCCCTCAAGCCAGGATTACGGGGTTCCCCCAGGAAGCTTTCTGTTCAAATCTAAGTCCTCCTGTTACTCCATACCCTCTTAGCACTTAAGTAAGGAACACTTTTCACCTAATATATCCATATTTATTTCTTTTTGCTGGTCTACATGATTTATCTCTGATCAGACTGGACCTTTCCGAAGGCAGAGGGCAGGGACCCCTGCTGAGCTCTATAGCACTTTGTACAAGTTTGGACAAGTCACCTTCTGGCCAGAAGCAGTCCTGGGCACAGAGTGCAGAGAGTAGAAGGCCTCTTCGTAAGAGGAGAAAGGTCTCCCTTCCCCATTGGATCCAGGGCACACAGCCTGGAGAACACAGTGCTGGTGGGCTTTAGGGCCCTCGCCTCTCAGCTGAACGTCTCTGGGTATTTCCTGGCTGGGCTGGGCTGGCTTCCCCAGGACCCACAGTTTTCCAGATGGGGGTGCAGGGGCTCGGCTCAGTGTGAACTACGGATGCCTGACTCAAGTGCCCAAAGATGTGTCCCTTATTTGTGAAAGAGCCCCAGAAGTCTAAGATGTTCTACCCAAGCTGATACACTAAGATTCAGGCTCCTCAAAGTTAAAAAGCATTTTTATTTAAGGTTTTTTTTGTTTGTTTGTTTACTTTTTTAAAAGAAATAATAAGGTTGTTCTTAATTTTTAAAATGCAGAGTGGGCTTATAAAAACCCTCTGGGCTGCTGCACCAGGGTGAGCCGCGCAGGAAACCTCCACTCACCCCAGCCTGAAACCACACCAGCCCTTTGCAGGGACTGGGATCAGGGTGGAGGGGGCCCTGCCCCGAGGGACATCTCCTGATGTGTTATCAGCTTGGGAAAGCTTCCACCTCTGAAAGCACCTTCAGAAGGTCAATCAGAGTGACCAGGAGGGAAAGTTTACCCATTATCTTGAAGGAAATGGGGTGGGGGGTATGAAGGAAGCAAGAAGCTATTTTCGCTGGACATTCAAGCTCAAAGACAGTCTCCCAATGAGTCACTGCTTTGTTTGATGTCGTTAAATTGGTTTGTTGTGTCTAATATCAGCCAGGATGCTACACAGAAGTAAGGTTTCCCCTCAGCACCGGCACAGGAGAAGAAAAGAAACAAGCAAAGAAACAGAAAGTCCTGGCTACTCTGTGCCCTGCTTGGTTATCCTGCTTTTCCTTTCCATTAGGGCCTCAAGGCTCAAAAGAGGCCAACTGGGGGCGCCTGGGTGGCTCAGTTGGTTAAGTGTCTGCCTTTCGGCTCAGGTCATGATCCCAGGGTCCTGGGATCAGGCTCCCAGCTCAGCGGGGAGTCTGCTTCTCCCTCTCCCTCTGCCCCCCCTCCCCGGCTCTTGCTCTCTCTCAAATAAATAAATAACATCTTTAAAAAAATGGCCACCTGACAGGGCTTGTGGATGGGGAGTCCTGCCTCACCCCTGCAGCCACTCACCACGTTCAATTTGGCTGCTGCCCCGCTCTCCCCCTGCATCTTGTAGAGGGGGCTGTTATGTCCTGTGATCTTCTCATAAGAGCCATGGAAGTCGTAGGCCATGAGGCTAATGAAGTCCAGGCTCCTGCAAGAGGCGTGGAGAGAGGGGTGAGGGGCTAGTGAGCAGCCCCTCCTTGCTCCTTCCTGCCCTCACTGTGGGGCCGAGGACAGGCCCTCATGGTAAGAGGCAGGGGTGCAGGCTCACCCCTGGTCTGTAAGAGGTGATCAAACAGCACTCCCTAGTTCCCCCCACAAGTCCCCAATATTGAGGTCATTGTCATTCCGACTGCGGGGTTGGCGGCTCCCGTCTTTGGCATCCTTCCCACAGCAACCTCAGGACACCTCATGCCCTTACCATTTTGGAGGCAACTCTGGCTCAGTGTTGCTCAAACTTTCGTGTGCACATGAATCACCTGGGAACCTCATTCAAATACAGGCTCTCATTTAGGAGGCCTGCGGTAGGGCCTGAGATCCTGCATCTCTAACAAGCACGCAGGTGCACACTCAACACTTTGGGGTGCCAGAATCCAGACGACTCGTCCTCCTGCCTTCACTCTTGCCCTCCCAGGGTGCTTGATGTTAAAACTGAGTTCCCGGGCGCCTGGGTGGCTCAGATGGTTAAGCGTCTGCCTTCGGCTCAGGTCATGATCCCAGGGTCCTGGGATCGAGTCCCGCATCGGGCTCCCTGCTCCTTGGGAGCCTGCTTCTCTCTCTCTCTCTCTCTCTCTCTGTCTCTCATGAATAAATAAATAAAATCTTAAAAAAAAACAAAAACAAAAACAAAAAACTGAGTTCCCAAGGGAAAGGGCAAGGATTCCAAAAGAGACTATCTGGAACACCGGAGTAGCTGACACAGTGAGCAGACCCTTCCTGGGTCAGCTGCTGGATGGCCGGTATTTTCCAAAATGACACGTCACAGGTGAGCACCTGCTTTACTCCTGTGGCAGCTCAGGCTGCAGTGGCCTCTCCCACCTCGGAGAGCACAGCTTCCTTACCGTCTGCCTGAGACTCACTGAGCAATTTTGTCCACCTCATATCCAGCATCTATGTCCTTTCTCCCGGCCGGGACGGCTGCACTCAGAAGGAGGCGTTCCTTCCCCGAAGTCTGGGCTTCCTGCTGGAAGGCGACGGCCAGGTCCTGCAAGGGCAGCTCAGAGTGAGCACAGAGACAGGGACCAGACAGGCCCCTGGGGACTCCAAGCAGATGCTCACTCTCAGGAGTCTGAAAACCGACCACAGGGCTGGTCTGTGCTATGCTAACACACGAAGGAGTGGGCCCCGGGGACAGAGCAGCAGCCACATGTCCTGTGAGGCCACCGGTCCGGGCCCCCCCTGGCCAGTGGGGTGACTCTCTTCCCCGCCCAGCCATACCTGCACCAGGGCTGTGAAGCGCTGCTTGTCTGAAGGAGGGCTCCCCCGGCTTCCTGGGTACTCCCAGTCAAGGTCAAGGCCATCAAAACCATGATTGCGCAGAAACTTAATGGCTGAGTCGACAAAGGTCTGACGGTTGTTGGCTGTCGCCACCATATCTGTGAACCTGTGGGGTGATGAAGGACAGTGTGGGCCTGCCTTGCTGACAGGGGGCCACTCTCTCCCTCAGACGCAAGCGAGAAACTCCTCAGGATATAGGTGGCCGGCCGTTCGGGCCGGGAGGATGCTGGGAGGGCTGCTTCAGAGGCTGCTGAGATATTTGCCGTGGAATTACCAGCTTGGCCTCGGAAAGAGACAACCCAGAAGTGTGCCCTGTCCCCAGGGCACGTTGACTTGCCTGGAGCTCTGCCTCCCCGAATTCCCTCCACCAACCCACTGCCATGTCCCTGCTCAGGGAATTGTCCTACCCTGAATCAGAGCTGGCTGTCACCCCAGCGTGGAGGTTTAGAAAAGAAGAGGAATCAGTTTCTAAAAGAACAGAGAGAAGTACAGCAAGGTTAGTGAGGATCTGGGTAACCCGAGAGCCTGCTGCCCTCATTCCCTAGTGGGTTAACACAGTCATTTTCTTCAAACTCACATTCGTAAAATGTTTGTGCTATTACTAGTCCAGAGCTCCTCGAAATCCCGAGCTGCCCGAAGAACCCCCTCCCCACATCCTCCTGATTCCCAGGATCGCTCCAAGAAGTGTCTCAAGGTTTCTGATCCTATTTTACTTGGTTTTCTATTGATTTATTAATTTAATTAATAGCAGCAGTTCTTAAGTGGGTCTACGTGCTGGGATCCCCAGGCTAAGAACCCCTGTATTCCAATAAAAAATCTGCATATAGGGCGCCTGGGTGGCTCAGTTGGTTAAGCGACTGCCTTCGGCTCAGGTCATGATCCTGGAGTCCCGGGATCGAGTCCCGCATCGGGCTCCCTGCTCGGCAGGGAGTCTGCTTCTCCCTCTGACCCTCCTCCCTCTCATGCTCTCTGTCTCTCATTCTCTCTGTCTCAAATAAATAAATAAAAATCTTTAAAAAAAATCTGCATATAAAGAGTATTTGGGGAAGGTGGGTCATAAATTTCATCAGGTTTTCAAAAGGGCTCACGATCCAAAAAATTTTAGAAATGGGATGCCTGGGTGGCTCAGTCGGTTAAGCGTCTGCCTTCGGCTCAGGTCATGATCCCGGGGTCCTGGTCGAGCCCCGCATCAGGCTCCTTGTTCAGCAGGGAGCCTGTTTCTCCCTCTGCCTGCCGCTCTCCCTGCTTGTGCTCTCTCTCTGACAAATAAATAAATAAAATCTTGAAAAAAAAAAAACCAAAAAGTTTTAGAAAGAGCAGTTTAGAACTTTGGGAACCTTATATTCTGGACTTTCTAGGAAAAGTCTAGGTTCAAATATCTCATTCCATTGTCTCCATAATTCCTCAAAAATGTCCCAGAAATGCCAATATTTTGGGCAGCCAAGCTCATTCTCAGAAGTGGAACAAAAATTCTCAGATAAGATATCCTGTTTCAGAGCTCCAGAAATATAGACACTACATGTTGTCTGGGATTAGCTGGGACTCTCCCTCTACCCATTTCTTGGAGGAAGAGACTGAAAACTGGAAAGAGGCCAAAATCTCTCCTGCGCTCCTGGCAAGACTGGATGTGTAACAGTCTGGAGCTGAGCCCCCTCCACAGCCCTCCGAATGAGGTACCAAGAGCCCAAGAGGAAGGTCAGCCCCCAGAGTCCAGGCTCCCCTCCCGACTCCCTCACCGTGACTACACTTCAGCCTGGCCTGGTTCCCTGACCAGGGCTCTCCCTTGCCAGTAAGTCGGGTCTCCACCCAGTGGCTCTGCCATACAAGTGCCCACGGCCAACTCACTTCCGGGTGCCGAAGTTCCAGCCCCCAACGGCAAGCAGCGTCTTCAGCTTGGGATTCCTAGGAAAGACAACACAAATGCTGGAATTGACAGAACTGAATGCCTAGCCAGCTGCTGGGGCTCCCCTCACTGATGGGGAAAGCAAGGGGTGGTGGGTGCCCTGATGGGCGCTGATGGGGTGGGGGTTGTGTAAGTCCCTATGCACAGAGCCTGCATGGGGGAGCTCTAGATTGGGAAAGAAAAGGCATGTTCCTGCCTTCAAGGGCCTCCCATCTGGCTGGGGATATATACAGACAAAGAACTCAGGAAGCAGAGATAAGGGCAGATCCACAGAGTGGCTTTGTCAATGTGGCGATAACACCTGAGCTAAAGGATGGATAGACTTTAGGAGGAAGAAGGGCATGCATACCCAGCAGAGGGAAACAGTTTCCCAACCCAGATCCCACTTAGACCTAAACTGGAAGGGCCCTTAAGAGTCCCTCTCTACCCGTACATCTTCCATATAAGCACAGGAAAGCCCACCGGTGCCCAAAGCCACACCGCAGGTCTGTAGCTGAATTGCAGCCCTGGGGAAGATTTCTGACTCTGAGAAGAGGTACCTGCCTTCTCTACCTCCCATCCCCCTCCAGAGCAGCTCACATCTTCTTCAGGCCATTGAACTCCTGGTACAAGGCCTCGTCGTTCCACTCTGTAGAGCTGAGCTGGTGGTTCTTCATGCCCGCAAAGGCATAGACGAGGTGGGTGCACAGGTTTGGGTCCACATCCTTGGGCAAGAAGCAAGCGACCCCCTGTCTGTACTGGGCCCAGTTGGTGAAGTAGCAGACCAGCTTTGCGGCAGAGCCTGGCCATTGGGGACAAAGAAAAGAAATGGCAGTCATAAGGGTCTGCTGAGGACTGGCATCCTCCGCCCCGGGGCAGAACCTACATAATGCCAGAGAGTGTTAACTATGACTCTTGACCTGCTGAAGCCAGGGAGGCAGAACTTTCAAAATGCGGCTTGGAATACTTCAGAAGTTTCATTAAAATGCAAATACATGAAGTAGCAGAGAAGAGGCCTCAGTTACATGCCTGCGTTTATGTTTTAGTCTTGCTTTAAAAAAGTTTTATTTCTTGCAGAGAATCTATGTTTGTTAATATCGCTGATAAGGTTCTAATGAAGAGCTTGTTTTATCTAGGAAAAGGCAGCTTGTTTCTGGAATCCCCAGAAAGTTTGGGAACTTTGGGGGGGCAGGGCGTCTGTTCCTAGAAGTTTGATCTAGCAGTGATGGCCCCCACAGAGGTCAGCGTTATGCTAGGTTGACCAGGTAACCAGACAGCGAGAAGGCTGATTTTTATTCCTGTATCTGTCAGAAATGCACTTTGGGCCGATTGCTTCTTCAGCTCTGGCCCAGGGTCCCCATCTGAAAATGACGGTTTGGTCTCTGAGGTTTCTTCCAGAACTTGCGGTCTATGAGGGTGTGGTCTGCACGAGCCAATATTTTATGCCAGGGACTTGGCAGAATCGTGGGTTTGTACTGGAGCACATCTATGGCCAGTGTCTAGACCTGAGGACTTCCTTTAGCCCTGACAGGGTCTCTCTGCAGTCCCCTCTGCCTTCCATGTGGCCAGTGAGAGGTCAGGGGAGAGGGAAGGGGGTGCAAAGTGTCTACTGGAGGCTGTGTGGAAACCCAGAGCATGAGGGGCTGTCTGAGACTCCCCTGAGCAGACCGATGGCTCCTGAAGGAGAAGCTGGAGTCCTTGGGTCGTCACTGGCTCTAACCAGAGGCCACTCAGGAGTAGAACTTGCCAGTGGGGGCTGGGAATGTAGCCTGCAGTGATACAGGAGGAGGAGGATTGGTGAACTCCTCAAAGCAAAGGGTTAACCCGGGGAACAATACATCCTAGGACTGACCATCTAGGAGGAAGCCTGGAGGCTCTTCTTACATCATACCCTGTTATATCAAATATTGTGCATGGATTTTTGTACTAGAGAGGCAATAAAATGTGGTGGTTAAGAGCAGGGTCTCTGGAATTTTAATGCCTGGGTTGAAATCCCAACTCTGCCATTTTCCAGCCAGGTTACTCAGCTTCTTGCTCCATACCATGAGAACGATCATCGTTTCTACCTCAAAGGACTGTCGTATGGATAAAAAGTTAAGATATTAAATACTCAGAGCGTTGCTAGCAGATAGCAAGCTCTGTTCTAAGTGCTTTACATATATTAACCCTTGATTCACGCAAGACTCTGTTAATATATATACCATATATATACCAATATATATACCATACCATAAACCCAGAAGTAGCTTGGACTTAGGCTTTTGGGGCAATCTTCAACCTTTCTTCCCCATGTTTATTATTTCTGTGGCCTCAGGCTGTTGCCTCCAGGGAGACCAAGAGGAGAACTATTTGTCTAATGTCACAGCCCAGCCTCAAGATGAGGGTCTGAGGAGCCAGCCTGACACACAGGGAGTGGGTGGGGTGGGAAGGGAACCCCAGAATCCAAGTTGCTGAGCATCCCCCAGAGATCTCTCTCCTGTCTGACACGGGAAGTAGCCCTTCCTGGCTCCCCTGAGCCCTACATGCCATCAGTCCAGCAGAGTATGTTGTCTAGGTGGAGCTAAGGGGCTGGGATGCGGAGCTGGGTAAGACTTGAGCTCCTTCCCTCCAGGAGCTCACTGCCTGGTCAGGGAGACATCGATGCCAATAATCAGCAACACTGACATACATACTGGGAAATGTGTTCAGCTCTGTGAGAGCACAGAGGTTGGAGCAAGTGACCTCGGGAAAGACCTGAGAGAGCTTGACAGTGAAGCTGGCCCCATGGACATGCAGTTGGGCTAGTAGGTAAGGCAGCAAGAACTTTCCCCGAAGGAATGGCAGGGCTATTCGCGGCACAAGGACACTTGCATGGGGCTGAGCTTTGGAGGAGAAGCCCCAAGGAAATCTGGCAAGAGCTCTTGATGTGGGGGTGGGGCTGGGGGTCGGGGTCGGGGTTGGGGAGTGAGTGGGGAAGACAGCAGAGCCCAGGGAAGGGGCTGAGGGGATCCAGGGCTGGCCTCAAGAAGGTACCACTTACCCTCCCCGCCTCCAAGAAAAGGGGGCATCCAACTCCTGATTTCAGCTCAGGTCTTGATCTCAGGGTCATGAATTCAAGCCCCGCATTGGGCTCCACACTGGGTGTGGAGCCTACTTCAAACAAACAAACAAACACAAAACAAAACAACAAAACAAAAAAGAAAGGCTCCACTTACCCCATTGGATTGTCAGCAGAACTATCAAACCTAAAGCAGCACAAGAGAGAAGGCAGAGGTTAAGAGGTCACTGGTATTTTCCCTGGACCCTATCTGCCTCTTGAAGTCTGGGAGGTAGAGATGGTCAGAGAGGGGTAGGCCCAGGTTGGTTTCCTCCAAATCAAACTTCTTTTGTCCAAAAGGGACCCAGGAGGGCACTGTGTCCATCCCTTCACCCCAGCCAGACAGCAGGGGCCCTCCCTGGCCTGGACTAGTCCCAGAGCTGATGGAAGTTTCTGCGAACAGAGGCTGCCCCTCCCTAGAGCATCAGTATTTAGGAAGATTCTAGGAAAACCCCAGCTCGTGAGGAGAGAACGTTTCTTTTGGAACAAGCAGAAAACCTGTCCTGGGGCTGGTGAGAGCCAGTGTGGAAGGGCTAGGTCAGAGATGCCACCTCTCGGTGAGCCCTCTGCACCTCTGTTCAACCCCACTAGTTCCCTACTGCCTGCTGCTTTCCCGCTGCACCTCACAAGAACTCGGTTGAGTTACCAGCATCCTTGGAGACCTAGGGCCCAGCAGGACTCCTTTAGAAAGATTTATTTCACTGTTCTGGTGACCTTGGATTTTCCTGCTCACCTAATAGAACCTGTCTGAACACTTGCAAGGACACCCAAAGTCATGGCCTCCAGGCTGCCCTCTGTCTTGCAGGACAACCAGCATGGGATTAGGGAAGAATCCGTTGGCAGTGGGCATCCCTTGGAAAAGGCCAAAAGCAGAAACCTAAGAACATGGGAAAGATAAAACCACCCACTGCAGTGGTGTTTGCTGACTCTGGGCTTGCAGGACAGGAGGAGGAAAAGTCCATTTCAGCCTGTTGAGAAAAGCCTCTACTTGCAGCACGAAGTCTCTTGGATTGAAAGAGTCCAGGGGGACCCCACAGGAATGGAATCACCCTCTGAAGTTCTCCCGCTTCCTTGCAGACAGCACCAAGAAGCCCCCTAATAACCACATCCTCACCTCCTCACAGCTCCCCGGGCCCAGCCCACTCTCCCGGACGGTGCCTACTCACCTGCCCAGGCCATGGACTGTGCCACCAGCTCTCCAGACCTGCTCTCCTTTTATTAGGCTGCCCTGATCCACCGTAGCCTGGACTGTTGAAATCAGGCGGTGGTGGAGTGGGGAGAGAAGGACTGGGGTGTGGCGTGAAGGGCTAGGGTGTCACATAGCATGGATTGGGCAAACCTAACACAATGGCCTTTAGCAATCTTTGGTTTTCTGAAACAATCACAGAGTGTAAACTGTGCCCTTGGCACAAAACTGGGAGGCAGTGAGAGGGAAGCAGGAAGTGTTTCTAAGCATCCTGCTGGACAAGTATGGTTCTCATTTCCTCGGTGGGAGTTGGTGAAGACTGTGAGTGACCTATAACTTAATGGGCTGGGGAGGAAGAGGAATGATTCACAAGTCAGGGAAACTGGGCTCCTGACCAGCTTGCTTGCTTGCTTCTCCACTGCCTCCTCTGGAATTCACTTGCCCTCTCTGTAAGATGATGGGGTTGCAAATATAATATGTATTTTATGAAAGTTCTATTTTATTACCCTCTACATGATAGTAATATATTTTATATTCATTGATTGAGAAAAATACCTAATGACAAATGGCAACTATGAGCTTAGTAGTAGTTTTAAATGCTTTGGTTTTCTTTGTCTTTTTTTAATTTTTTTTAAGTAAACTCTATACCCAACGTGGGCTTGAACTCACAACCCCGAGATCAAGAGTCACATGCTCCACTGACTGAGCCAGCCAGGTGCCCCTTGAATGCCTTGTTTCCTATAAATTATATATATATTAATTTCCTACAGCTGTTGTAACATATTCCCACAAATCTGGGAGGCTTAAAACAACAGAAATTCATTCTCTCTCAGTTCCAGAGGCCGGATATCTGAAACCAAGGTGTTGGCAGGGCCATCTGTCCTCTGACGTTTCTAAGGAAGAATCTTTCCTTGCACCTTCCAGCTTCTGATGGCTTCTGGTATTCCTTGGCTGGTGGTGGCATCACTTTGACCTCTGTCTCATGACCTTTACCCTGTGTCTCTGTGGATCTTCTGGTACCTCTTACTAAGACACATGTCATTGGATTTGGGGCCCACCCTAATCTAGGATGATCTCATCTTGAGATTCTTGCCTTAATTACATCTGCAAAGACCCTTATGCCAAATAAGGTCACATTCTGAGCTCTTTTTTTGGGGGGGTGGCATGGGGAGGAGTACCGTTCAACCCACTGTAGGACCTAACTGTGTTCCTGTTACTGATTCTGTCTGCAGACAATGTCTGGTGAGTGCATGAACTCCAGGGTCCCAGGCGAAACTTGGCAGCTCTTAGGTGATCAGATCTTTGATCCTTGACCTTAATATCAGTGGCCTGGATGGCTGAGTGGGAAAGTCTGGTGGCAGCAGGTTCTGGGGTCAGGTTGCCTAGTTTTAATCCCGACTCTGCCATTTACTATCTGCACAACTTCGAGCCAGTTCCTTAACTTCTCTGAGCTCCAGTTTCTTCATCTGTGAAGTAAAATCCTCAGAGGATTATTGGGAAGGCCCTACATGTTGGCAGCTCCTGGTTCTGCCCTGTGTGTGTCAGAGCTCAGGGCCCTGGTAACCTCTGTGAGGTCCCTAAGAGGGTGGGACCTCGGTACCCAGATGGGCAGGCCCTGTGTCCTCGCTTTTCCTGAGGCAGCCATGGCCTCTTTTTTTTTTTTTTTTAAGATTTTTATTTAGTTATTTGACAGAGAGAGACACACAGTGAGAGAGGGAACACAAGCAGGGGGAGCAGGAGAGGGAGAAGCAGGCTTCCCGCGGAGCAGGGAGCCCGATGTGGGGCTGTATCCCAGGACCCTGAGATCATGATCTGAGCCGAAGGCAGACGCTTAATGACTGAGCCACCCAGGCGCCCCAGCCCTGGCCTCTTCTTTGGTCATTTCTGTTCCCTTCCCTTGGGGATCCTTCAAAGGAGTCTGCTCAGGGTCCCCTGAGATCTGCAGAGGTGCCTCAGCTCCTGGGATGCGAGCGAGAAGGGGAGGGTGAATGCATGAGTGAAGACTGCTTCTCCAGAGAGGCCGGTGGCCTCCTTCACTTGCCTGCCACCCCCACAAACACAACTGAGCTGTCAGCTTGGAGCTTCTGTGACTCAGCTTCCTGTCCCCAGGAGGACCCTGAACAGCAGGGGCCCAGCATTCTGAGTTGCTCCAAATACCCATCTGGCCCAACTCATGTAGGGTCTCCACTATACCCAGTAGCCCACCATTAGCATCGTTACCTTGGTGAATGCAGCTGATTCTCCTCTTCCTTCTTCTTCTTCTTATATTGTTTTCTTTTTTGTTCCAGACCATTTCTTCAAAGGCAAGTCAGTAGGAACCTATTATATGAAACAAGCTCCTCTAAGTTCCTCTGGGAAGAATCTGGTGAGGGTTGGGGGCTCCGACTCTTGTGCTCTCGACCCTAAGATCAGCATGTCCTCCACACCAGCTCCCACGGCACCCCTGCGGGGGAGGGACTTGCCTTCAGCGGGGACACTGGCAAATGCAACTATGTGCCCTAGTTCCTAAAAACCAACAAGACATGTCATAAACTTTGAAATGCTAAAGGCATTTCCATTAAAATAAGTAATAAAGAAAGCTTGAAGGCTACCACCACTGTTGCTCAGTGTTGTTTTACAAATTTTGCCTATTATAGGGGCACCTGGGTGGCTCAGTCAGTTGAGTGTCTGACTCTTGATTTCGGCTCAGGTCATGATCTCAGGATCGTGGGTTCGAGCCCCATGTCGGGCTCCACACTCAGTGGGGAGTCTGCTTTGGATTCTCTCTCTCCCTCTCCATCTGCCCTTCCTCCCGTTCCCTCTCTCTCTCTCTCTCAAATAAATAAAAATAAATAAATCTTTAAAAAAAATTTTGGCTATTATACTAAGAAAATGGGAAAATATATATAGTATATGAATGATATAATTGCCAGTAGTTGTAGATATGTTTGGGTATCTACAAAACCCTTCTGTTTTCTAGACTCTCAAAAAAATAGACCAGGAATAAAACAGAATTTGCTGGATTTAAGGTGAATTAATAGCTTTTCTCTGTATTAGCAGAAACCAATTAGAAATAGAAACGGGGGCAAATGTGTGATCTACAAAAGTGTCAAAAGCTATAAAACACTTAGGACTAAATTTAATAACGATAAATTTGATAGTAAAATCTACAAAACTTATTGCAGGACAAAAACAAGATCCAAACATGTGCCTGCACAGGGAAACTATATCATTAAAAATATATCAGTTCTCCTTAGGGCGCCCGCGTGGCTCAGTCGGTTAAAGCGTCTGCCTTCGGCTCAGGTCATGATCCCGGGGTCCTGGGATCGAGCCCCGCATCGGGCTCCCAGCTCAGTGGGGAGTCTGCTTCTCTCTCTCCCTCAGCCGCTCCTTCCCACTTATGCACTTTCTCTCTCTCTCAAATAAATAAATAAAATCTTTTAAAAAATGTCGATTCTCCTCAAGTTAAAAAAAAAGATAGTAATGATGAGGGACATACTATACAAAACTTACTATAAATCCATTGGGATCAAAACATGGAATTGGCACCAGGGCAGACAAACAGAGGTAGATCTGAGCATATATGGAAAACATATGTCCAACAAAGGCAATGTTTCAACTGGGCGGGAAAAAGATGTTTCATAAATGCCGAAGACTTAATTGTCTACCAAACTGGAAAGAATCAAGGTTGGGCCCCCCACACACACACCGTATATAGTAGTGAGGACAGGGGTAAGATGAAGGGGTGCCCTGGAAGTAAAGGGGGGTGGCCAGAACCCAGCCAGAGAGGGTGAGGGGAGGCCGGGGGAGTGGTGTTTGAACAGAGCTTCGAGAACGAGTAGTGTGTCAGGCAAAGGAAGGCAGGATGGTTTTGGCAAGCATACCGGATATTCAGTGATGGGTCGTCTGAGATCTGCAGATCTCAGACAAAACAGCCCATGATGCTGCAGGGACAGTAAGACAGCCTCCCATCAGTTGAGAAGCACCGATTGAGGAAAGCAGGCTGGGGGTGATCTCTGCTAAGGGGCCCTAAGGAGGAGGGCACTAGACATGCCAGCAGGGGAGGAGGGGGCTGCGTTGCTTTACCAACCTGGACTTCTTCCGCAATTGTGTCTCAGACTAGGTAGGGTACATTTGAGGCTGACCTGATAGGCCTGACCTAAACTGCAAAATATCAAGGAATAGAAAGCTACAGCTTGGGGGGTCGAGTCCTGGGAAGCAGAAGACAGGCCCATGTCCTGTGAAGCCCAGGGAGTAACCCAGAACACCCACCTGTGAATTTCTAACTCAAGTAAACAGGTCTCGGCCTCCAGTGCAGGTGACCCATGTCTAAGCTGAAAGATCCCTGGTACTTTCAGCAAGCTCTAATCAACAGCATGCCATGCCTCTGCTCCTTGGCCTTCTCCCTCCCGGGGCAGCCTTCCTGGCCCCTCACATCTTACAGGGATCCATCTGAGTCAAGCCTTGCCTCCTCCCCAGTCATGCTGGTCCACACCAACTCCTGCCATCTGGGAGCCATTCCTTCCACCCAGAGCAGGAAGACACCCTGGGTGTGCCTCAGTGGATCTCCCAAGAGATGACATCAGGGGGCTTTATACCCTTTCTTCCATCCCCATTGGCTTCTCTCACCCTCTCTCAGCCACACCTCCCCCCCCAAAAAAAACAAATTCAAGTAAGGCCAATGTGCTTGATACACAATAAAACTTCAAGATAAACCCCCAGCCCGCCCCACCCCAGAGCAGACTCTTCTACAGAAATTCTGAAGCCTGCTCTGGTTCACACACATCCTGGTTGTCTGAGCCGGGGTGAGTTACAACCTCTCCAAGCCTCTGTTTCTTCATCTGCAGAATGGACACAACACTACCTATCTTCCTGGTGAAGTGAATCGAGTAGAGAATGTGTGGAAGGGCTTATAAGGGACCGAGCACCAACCGGATCTTATCATGAGACCCCGATCACAATGGGTGGCATCACGCTGTTCTGCCCTTGCCGCCAGCTGGCATCCCATCTGGGTCGCTGCACCGTCCCCAGCCAGGCGGGCCCGGGCCTCTCCCCTGGACACTGCTCTGTACCTCCCTGTGCTGAGCATGTGAGGAGCCTTCACATAAGTCCGTTAACTGCTTCTTCCCACATTCCAGCCAGTTCTTTCCCACCACCCAGCTGGTTCCTCCAGGCACCCAGGAAGTACCCCTGATCCCCCCTTTTCCCCCATCCTCACATGACCGGGTGCTACGAAGAGTCCTCCCTCCTGTTCCATCTCCTCCGCCACCCCCAAGCCCCGTCAGCTCTCACCCTGTCCACTGGAAGCCTCATAACTGTCCCCCCTCCTTCCTTCTCTTGTCCCCTGCCCTCCAGTCTCCACACAGCAGCCAGGGAGGGCTTTGAGAAACTGCAATCCCATCCTGTCACCCTCCTGCTAAGACCCCTCCAGGGTTGCCACTGAACTCAGAATAAAATACAACTTCCTTAACTGTGTCTCTTGAAAATTCCAAGTCTGTTCTTTCATTAAGGCCTCTGCACCTGCCATTCCTTCTGCCTGGAATCTTCTTCCCTGTGATCTTCACAGGGCCGCCTCCTTGTCCCCATTGAGGCTTCTCCTAAACATCCATATAAAGTAGTACCTGCCTCTCAAGTCATTCTGTTCTGTTCTGCTGATTTGTATTCTCCCAAGCACTTCCACAAGCTGATTCTACCCATGGAGCATCTATCTATCTATGCACATGTGCGGTCTACTTCCTAACCCTAGAGTGCAGGCTTTGCGAGAGGAGGGACTTCGTCCTGTTTATTCCTTTAGCTCTAGTGCCTAGAACATATCCCAGCACATAGTAAGTGCTCAATCCTTGTCTACTGAAAAAAAAGAAAGAAAAAAGAAAAAAAAAGAAAGCCCTGGGTGGCTTAGTCGGTTAAGCCTCCGACTCTTGATTTCGGTTCCGATCATGATCTCAGGGTCATGAGATGGAGCCTCACGTCATTGGGCTCCATGCTGAGTGTGGAGCTGGCTTAAGATTCTCTCTCTGTCTCTCCCCCCTCCCCTGCTTGTGCTCTCTCTATCTCACAAAGAAAGAAAGAAAGAAAGAGAGGAAGGAAGGAAGGGAGGGAAGGAGGAAGGGAGGGAAGGAGGCAGGAAGGGAGGGAGGGAGGGAAAAGGAAGAGAGAGAGAGAGAGAAAGAAAGAAATTGAGAGACAGAATATGGCCTCCAGGGCGCTGCATGATCCGGCCCCAGCTTTCAGCCTCACACTGATCACTATACCCCAAGTGCTCTGGTCCTACTTCATGAACACAAACATGACCAGCTCTCTCCCCCCTCAGGGCCTTGGCACATCCTGTTCCCTCTGCCTGGAATGTGCTTTCTTCACTCTTCTTGTCCTCCAGGTGTTGTCTCAACTGTCACCTGTTCTAGAGGCCTCCCCTAACTACCTGATTCCTGATACTCTCTTGTGAAGCAGCATGCTCTTTCCTTTCCAAGCCCTTATCCTAATTTGCAATTATATGCTTATTTTGTGAGTTTGTGTATTTAATGTGTGTGTGTGTATCTCACTAGGCCAGAGGCTCCAAGAGAAGGGACCATGTCTGTTTGTCCACTACTCTGCATCAACAGCCCCAGGGGCTGGCACATAGAACAGGAGGCCTCAATAAATATCTGTTGAGTGAGCTAATTATTGAATGTTATTTCTCAGTATCCTTTAATACTCAATGTCAAGTGCTCATGAAGTAGCCGCTTGATGTGAGAAATGCAAACCTCCCCCTCAATATACAAATATACATATATGGTCTAAATATACAAATCAAAACCTCTTAATGTATTAGCAGAAGTCGTTCTCCCCAAAGTGTGGGTACCCAAAGCTGGATAAAAGAAGATCCAGAGTGGAGTGGAGACTCCTGAGCTCTTCCCTTTCCTATCTGGGTACCTTTGGATGAGCCTGAGTCCTGGACAAGGGTGAAGTTCATGGCTGCTGGCTGATGTGGCCTTCATTCTTGCTGACACTCACGTCTGGGAGTCAGGGCACCCTCTGGGGACAAAGGACACACTGAGTCCACTCTGGTCATGCAGACTGTGGCGTTGCCCATCCAAATGTCAGCTTGTTTTCGGATCCTGGTGGACCACATCCCAGGAGAAGCTGCTTCTCTTAGCAATAACAGGGTTGAGCCTGAGGCAGTTGGCATGCAGTGGGTACCAGACCTGAAAGAGAAGGA
>NC_058408.1:26741882-26769264 GCF_002201575.2 Neomonachus schauinslandi | reverse complement strand
TTAAAAATAAAATCTTGGAAGAAAGAAAGAGAGAGAGGGAGAAAGAAAGAAAGAGAAAGAAAGGAAGGAAGGAAGAAAGATTTCCTCAATACATTGTTAAAGAAAAAAGCAAGGTGTACCCATAGCACATGGCAGATTGAACAAAGGTATTTATTTATCTCCACTCTCCCGAAAACCCCTAAAATAGCAGTTAAAGGAATGAAATGGTATAAATCAACTAAAACAAAGCAAATGGGAGAGGGGACCAAAATTGATGAGACATGTCAACAAATGTTTGAGCATTTGTTCAAATATTCACATTTGATAATGAACACAGAGTGAACAAGCAGAACCAGCTTAACAGGCCTGAAGAAGCCGAGACCTCAGACTGCAGGTGGGGAGCCCACAGGAAGCAAGGGACTCATGCCAAGGCACCCTGGAAAGCCACAGGAGTTGGTAGAACGTTGCGAAGTGGAGTGAGGCTGACAACAAGTGTGGGTGAATTGTTAGACCCCCAGATCCTCTTCTTCTTGTAGCCTTGCCTGTCCACATGGGTTCTGCCCAGCTTCTGGGGAGCCAGCCATAAGATTTGGGTGGACCAGAGTGACTGTAGACTTGGGAACACCTTGCCCAGCACAGAGGGGAGTGAGGATGAGGGTGTGGGTGCCAGACTGAAGACAGAGACTAATGATTGGGGGATTATGTGAAAGTCTGCACGTGGGATGCTCAGACCCCAACCCTTCCTTCCACAAGAGCCCCAAGCAGGGCACTGAAAAGTTCTTCTCAGGAAAAACTGACCAGCCTGAAAGAAAAGTTACTGAAGCTCAGACCATCAAAACTCAAATGACATCTAGGGGCCCCCCAGTGGAATAGCTGTGTCCCTGTCCCATCACCCCAAGGTGGGGCCTGAGATAAGAAACCACCCAAGCCCCCAGAGCTTCCAATAGTGATGACTCACTATTGCATATGGAAGAAAAGCCAAGATCACCAGACACTTGATGAAAGAGCCCCCACATGAAAGATAGAGCAAAACAAACAGAAAAAAAGGAACTTAAAGAAACCAGAGTGAGGGGTGCCTGGGTGGCTCAGTCGTTAAGCGTCTGCCTTCAGCTCAGGTCATGATCCCAGGGTCCTGGGATCGAGCCCCGCATCAGGCTCCCTGCTCAGTGGGGAGCCTGTTTCTCCCTCTCCCACTCCCCCTGCTTGTGTTCCTTCTCTCACTGTGTCTCTCTCTGTCAAATAAATAAACAAAATCTTAAAAAAAGAAAGAAAGAAAGAAACCAGAGTGGGTGGCAGGAGGGGCTTCTGATTTTCTAACCTCAAACAATTACTTTCTGCCTACTAACAATGAGCATACATTCCTTTTTTTACTTAAAAAAATTTTTTTTTTTTTTTTAAAGATTTTATTTATTTATTTGAGACAGAGAGAATGAGAGAGACAGAGAGCACATGAGAGGGGGGAGGGCCAGAGGGAGAAGCAGGCTCCCTGCCGAGCAGGGAGCCCGATGCGGGACTCGATCCCGGGACTCCAGGATCATGACCTGAGCCGAAGGCAGTCGCTTAACCAACTGAGCCACCCAGGCGCCCTTAAAAAATTTTTTAATGTACCTGTTTTCTGTACACCTTCTAGATAGCAAGTACTGAGCCAGGCACTGGGGACCCTGAGATCAGATCCCAGTCTCTGTGGAGTTTACAGCCTGCAGGGTTAAGCACTGCTTTTTGCTGAGGTCATTTTTCCACATGCAAATCTCCCTGTGAGGTGCAACCCTCTGAGAATTCACACTTCTGCCTCATGTAGGAAGCATCTTTGGTCTCAACCGCAGGCTCTGAAGCTTTTCTTATCTTCCCCCAAACTTGAAGTTGAGACTCCTTATCATTCAAGGATTTAAACATGTGTGCAGTGGTGGTGGCCTTTAGCTTGGGACCTTGGGCCAGAACTTGCTGGTCCCTCTGAGATGGGTTCTACTCAGCCTCTGGGGAGCCACGCAGGGAGGACTGGCCAAAAAAAGTTCCTGTGGGAGCATCTCAGCCGTAGAAGGGTTTCCTCAGCTCCCACTCAGGGGCTGTGCTCAGGCTTCTAATTTGGGGGTTTCCACCCACTCCCTGCCTGCTGACTAAGTGACTCTTAAGTATCTGCTTCCTCTCCTGTGAGCTCTCCAAGATCATCATTGGATGCTTTATCACATGGCCTGGGCTGGGCTGGGCAGATCCTGGCAGGATGCCCTTGAATACTTGTTTATAATTCTCACTCTCGGTTCTGGGCATTTGAGTTTTTCCTTTAAAAAAAAAACAAAAAAACTAGCATGTCAAAGCTCTGCGTATTTCATTCATCTTTTAAAGGACACAATCTCATATGTTTATTAATTGATTCTACAAATTTAAGAAACTGGTAGGAACACTTAAATAGCAATTGTAAGGAATTGTTGGAGGCTGAGAATAAAAAGCTGCCGGGGGCCCAGTCTACATAGTGGTGTCACGCTTTATAGATCTTACCTCCAGAAGCCCCACCTGAGTCTCACATTAAAGTTTAGAAAAAATCTCTTCACATTCCCTTCAGGGGGAGGGGAAAAGCAACTATTTGGAAATATGCCTTGAGCATTGTCCATATAAAGGCTTGTCCTCTAAGGGAAGTTACTCTGCCAGAGCCTTATCTGAGCTCGGGAGAATCAGCGCACTCCAGCCCCTCTAACCTTGTCTTAAGGGGAGAAAACACAAAGGCTAAGAATTCTTTTGAAGAGCAGAGCCCAGAGACTCAGGTCCACTAAAATCTGAGATTTAATCATAAGATTATAGAATGCTTCACCTCCCCAACAATTTACCCCCACATCAACAAACCTCCAGTGTAGTAACAGTAGATTCCAACTGAGAGAGATGCATGACACAGACTTTATGTAAGCCGCAGTTTAAGGGAAACCCAAAGACAACAGGGGAGGCAGAAAAAACAACTACAAGGAAACTAAAGGAAACTGAAGCCACTGGTACTCATAGCCACATCAAACATAAAACTCAGGCCAGCTCCTTGCTTGATATTATGTTAAACGCCTTATTATTTCAGTTTCTATTACCTCATACATCATCTCTAACTTCAACAAAAAAAAATGATAAGACATAATAAAAAGCAAGAAAAGGGATGCCTGGGTGGCTCAGTCGGTTAAGCGTCTGCCTTCAGCTCAGGCCATGATCCCAGGGTTCTGGGATCGAGTCCCACATTGGGCTCCTTGCTCAGCAGGGAGCCTGCTTCTCCCTCTCCCTCTGCCCCTCTCCCTGCTTATGCTCTCTCGCTCTCTCTGACAAATAAATAAATAAAATCCTAAAAAAGATAAAAATAAAAAGCAAGAAAAAACAGTTTGAAAAGAACCAAATTCAGATGGGACACAGATTTTGGAATGATCAGATATGGAAGTTCAAATTAATATGATTAATATATTAAACACACTAATGAAAAAGTAGACAACATGCAAAAACAGGTACATAATGTAAGCAGGAGGTGGAAACTCTAAGAAGCAAAAGGAAATGCTAGGAATCAAAAACACTGTAACAGAAATGAAGAACGCTTTTGATAGGCTCATCAGTGGACTAGACACAGCCAAGAAAAGAATCAGTGAACTTGAAGATATGTCAATAGAAACTACCCAAATTGACAAACTAAGAGAAAAAAAGAATTCTAAGAAATGGAATAGAATACCCAAGAAATGTGGACCAATTACAAAAGATTTACATGGAATGGGAATATCAGAAAGAGAAGAAAGAAAGGAGCAGAGGAAATATAAGTAATAGTGGCTGAAAAATTCCAAAATTAATGACAGACTCCAAACCATAGATTCAGCAAGCTCAGTGTACACCAAGCAGGATAAATATGGGAAAAAAAATACACCTAGGCCTATCATATTCAAACTGCAAAGCATCAAAGACAAAGAGAAAATCTTGAAAGGACGAAAAGAAAAATACACCGTATTTTAGAGGAAAAAGGATGAGAATTACATCAGACTTCTTTTTTTTTTTAAAGACTTTATTTAATTATTTGTCAGAGAGAGATAGCACAAGCAGGGGGAGTGGCAGACAGAGGGAGAAGCAGGCTCCCTGCTGAGCAAGGAGCCCGATGCCGGACTCGATCCCAGGACCCTGGGATCATAACCTGAGCTGAAGGCAGACATCTAACCAACTGAGCCACCCAGGCATCCCTATATCAGACTTAACAGAAACCATGCAAACAAGGGCACATGGGAATTGGGAATATTCTGTTATAAGGTACCTGCACTACTCATGAAGTGGTATAGAGTTAGTTGAAACTGGACTAATGTTAGTTGTAAATGTATATTGCAAATACTGGGAAAACCACTAAAAAATGTTTGAAGTACACCTGATATGCTGAAAGAAAAGAGAAAATGCAATCTTATGACATGTTCATTAAAACTAGAGAAGGCATGGGATGCCTGGGTGGCTCAGTCGGTTAAGCGTCTGCTTTCAGCTCAGGTCATGATCCCAGGATCCTGGGATCAAGTCCCACATCAGGCTCCTTGCTCAGCGAGGAGTTTGCTTCTCCCTCTGCCTGCCACTCCTGCTGCTTGTGCTTTCTCTCTCTCTATAATAAATAAATAAAATCTTTAAAAAAAAATAAAAAATAAAAAATAAAAAAATAAAACTAGAGAAGGCAGGAAAAGAGGGGAAGATTAAAAAAAAAGCGTGACTAATAGAAAACAGTTACAAACATGGTAGATATTAATCCAACTATATCAATAATAATTTTAAATGTGAATGGTCTAGGGATGCCTGGGTGGCTCAGTGGGTTAAGCATCTGACTCCTGATTTCGGCTCAGGTCACGGTCTCAGGGTCCTGGGATTGAGCCCCGGGTCAGACTCCATGCTCAGCAGGGAATCTGCTTGAAGATTCTCTCTCCCTCTCCCTCTGCCCCTCTCCCTACTTGCTCGCACGCACGCTCTCTCTCTCTCCTTCAAATAAATAAACAAATCTTTAAAAAAATAAAATAAATGTGAATGGTCCAATTAATACAAATCAAAAGATATAGACTGTTAGCATGGATTAAAAACCAAGGCCCACCTGTGTTATTTATAAGAAATCCACTTTAAATATAAAGACACAGATTAAAAGTCAAAGGATGGAGAAAGATACTGATTAGCTGATACTAATCAAAAGAAATATGAAGTAGATGTTAATTTCAGAAAGCAGACTTCAGAATAAGAAAAATGATCAGAGAGAAAGAGGGACATTACGTAACGATAAAAGTGTCAGTTCTCCAAGAACACATAGCAATCTTTAATGTATGTACACCTAACAGGGCATCAAAACATGTGAGGCAACAACTGAAACTTTCAAGGAGAAACAGACAAATTCACTCTTACAGTTGGAGACTTCAACATCCCCATCAGGTACTAATCCCATTCATGAGGCCTCCACCCTCCTTTCCAAAGTCTTCATTAATTAACCCCCCAAAAGCTCCATCATATTGGAGGTTAGGATTTCAACACATGAACTCGGGGGAAAAGGACACAAACATTCAGTCCATAATATCAGGATAAATACATAGGTGTGGAATTACAGGATCATTGAGTAGATATGTGTTTAACTTTATAAGAAAACTCCAAACAGCTTTTCAAAGTAGTTGTACCATTTTAAACATCCAAGAGCAATGTGTGAGAGCTCCAATTATGCCAAATGTTTGCCAACATGTGTTGTTGACAGTTTAAAAAATTTTAAATATTCTGATGGGAATGTAGTGACAGCTGACTGTGGTTTTTATTTTTTCCTGCTGACTAATGATGTTGAGCACTTTCTCATGTGTTTACTATCCATTTGTATGTCTTCCTCGGTAAAGTGTCTGTTTGAGTCTGTCATCCACATTTTTATTGAGTTGTTTGGTGTTGTTTGTGAGTTATGGGAGTTTTTAATATACTCGGGATAGAAGTCCATGTTCAGTATTGTGACTGTTCTATACCAATTTGTGGTTTTGTTTGTTTCTTTTCTTAGTTGAACCTTTTGATGAACAGTGGTCTTTAATTTTTAGTAAGTCATATTTAATTCTAATACTTCATAAAAGAAGAATTTCTTCTCCGGTTAATGGTTTTTTATGTTCTATGTAGGACATCATTTGACATATGTGTGTGGGTCTATTTCAGAACTCTGTTCTGTTCCCCTGGGTAACTTTTTTTGACCTATCTTCAAATCCATTTGCTTCCACAGCTATTGATGTCTCCTACGCTAGATGAAAAATTTAACTTTGCTACCTCCCAGTGTTTGTCAAAGTAAATTGTTATATAAAAACCTCAGTTCATAATGATGCAATCTTTATTATATATAACTGTAAGAATTATCTTTATCTCATTTTTCTGGAGTTTTGCATCATGTGAATCACAATTACTTAGCTTATATAGTGTTATTTAGTTCTACTGATTTAATCGTTCTTTGCCTTTTCTTTTATAACTTCATTTTTTTGAGTTCTTCATTATGATTCATTTCTCAGCCGGCAGGGATATTTCCTAAATAAAGATTTTTCAAAAAGGTTATCAGTTATCAATGTATTGCCTTTCAGCTCCAAATCCACCCTCCATAGATGCCTGGAACAGCTCCCCCTTGCCCGCTTGTACACTTTGGGCGTCGTCAGTAGAGGGCGCTAGAGGGACAGGGCGGGTGGGGAGAGGACACTTCTGCTCCGGGTTCCATTGCACTTCCCTTCCAACTGGCTCCCGAACTGGTTTGCTGGGAAGGTGCTATGTAGGGCGAGGTCACTGTAGACACCATAACAGGGCAGTCAAGCCAGTTGGAGAAGGTGCTGTCAGTATCATAAAAACTATGTCCTTCCTGACTTCTGCCCCTGCGTCAGGGGGCCCATTGTTCTCTTATAACCTGTTGGCAGGAATCACAGTCCTGTTTCCCTGGATGAGGTCCTTCAGACACTCCCTTAGCCACCCTCGCTGCCATTGCCTGCCCACGCCCTGGTCACCTAGCCTAGGCTGGTGGCTTCCCCTGGGGACGTTATCTTTCATCACTCCATTTGGTCCAGCTTAAGTTTCACCTCCCAGGAAACTTCCCCACCAGCTCGACTCAGTGTTTCTCCCTATTCTTGTCCTCTCCTACTATCTGTGCTGGTCTTAAGTCATTTTCCTAGGTCTGTTCTGCCATATAACTGATCATCCCTACCAACCTGCTGAAACCTGGTCCAGATTAGTGGAGGAAACGCACGTATTTGCGTGGAAATGGCGCCCTCTATTGGTAAACGTGTATAACGACTGCTTTTTCTTTCTTTTTTTTTTATTTTATCAGCCGCGTAAGGACCTTCACTCAGGACCCAAAGCAGAGAGAACCAGCGATAGCCAAGAAAATTCAGCTGCCCCTCTCTGCTCAGCTCATTCCCTTAGCAGATGAAATTCAATACACTGACCAACCCACCAGATTTCCACCCCTTACTATCACACTAGGAGGTTTCTGATACTCAGGTCTCCTGGATAACAATCTCTAACATTTATTGAACACTTGCTGTATACCAGGCATGGGACTAACTTCTTTCTCTACATTATATCATTTTATTTTCACAGAAATTTTATAAGGTAGACACTTGGGTCAGGTTTCCTAAAAGCAGATTTCAGCTCATGTGATCTACTGAGGAAAAACCTTCAGGAGAAAGAGAAGAAAGCAGGATAGGGCAGGTGATGGAACTAAGCAAGGTTGTGGTCTCAGCTGTGGACCAGCATCAGCTTGATCCTGTGGGGAGCTCTGGAGCATGGATTGCATCAGAGATAATCCTATCTTAAGGTAAGGGGGGCTGGTCTTTCCTACCCCTGCGTCAGGCAGTCATTGGCTGCAGGCTCCCAAGCAAGGCAGCATCCATTCAGCCAAGGGAATTCTCTGAAAAGGGAATAGCTATGAACTGTTAGCACCAGTCCTCATACAGCTGGGGGGTGAGTGCACCAACCCAGGAAAGAGGATCTGGTTGGGTACAAAGTCTCAACAATAGTATTTTTATTTCCACTATTCAAATGTGGAATCGTAATCTTTCACATTTGTAAATGCTTTACGAAATCTGGAGTGTTTTCATACTTAGCATCTCATTCAGTGTTGCAGTAAACTTGAGAGGTAGTGATTATAATTCCCATCATAGGAACCAGAAAAGTGACAAGGTAGGAGACTTCCTCAAGATCACCCAGCCAGTTAAATGTCCTCTCTGTTTGTAACATCTTCTCAGACATACAGCCAGCTCTTGTGGGTCCTACTTCAGACTCTCCTTGGTGATGTGGAGGTTTGGTGGCTTATGGTAGGATCTTAAAGCCCTTTTAACTCAGACTAAGTACTAACACCCCTTCTGAGATTGGGTAAGAGAAAATATACCTCCTTACCAAAAGGGGGCCATGCCTTGCCTATGTGAAATTGTCCTGGGCTTACAAAACTCCTGCAAAACTCCCCAGTGGAAAGAGAATGCTCCTGGGGCATTGCTAACCTGTTTTAGCAGGTCTCCTTAGCAAAGTTTCCTTAGAGGTATCCCAAGTGGCCAGAGTCTGTCAGACGGGACTGGGGTGGGGGTGAGGGGGCTACGTGAGTGCACTTGTCACAGGAGGAGGCTCCGTGCCAAGTCCAATGGCAGAGGATGGAGTTTCCTGGATCTTGGGGGAAATGTTCTCTCTGCCACCCTCTCAGGGTCCTGGGCTTTGAACCCAAGGTGCCTCTGGATTCATCAAGGGTTCCTGGGCTTATGAGTGTGAAGAGTTACATTAGACAACCCTTTCTCCAACTCCCACACCATCATAGTTCCAAGTAATGCTTCACACTAAGAGCTTATGGCAGTATGGTGGGAGCACATATAGGGGCCCCAGAAACCTCACATTGTAGCGGGAAAGCATGGGTTTAAGATCTCACTGAGGGGCGCCTGGGTGGCTCAGTCAGTTCAAGAGCTGACTCTTGATTTCAGCTCAGGTCATGATCTGGGGGTTGTGGGACCGAGCCCTGCACCGGACTCTGCGCTGAGCATGGAGCCTGCTTGGGATTCTCTCTCTCCCTCTCCCTCTGCCCCCCACCCCTGCTCTCTCTCTCTCTCTCTCTAATTTAAAAAAAAAAAAATCTCATTGACTCAGGTTCAAATTCCCCACTCCATCACTTACTAAGTATCTCAGGATGAGGTACAAATGAAGGTAAGAGAAAACCCACAACAACGTGGCTTTAACAGTTAGATGTTTATTTCTCTCCCACGTTAAGAGCCTATAGGTAGGAGTCCAGGTCTGTCCATGTCCCAGTCTCCTTCCAGCTCTCTCTCCTGCTGTTCCTAGTGGATGGCCTTCCTCTTCATGGTTCTAGGTGGCACCCACCTACCAAACAGCAAAACAGAAGAAGGAACAAAGAGGTAGGGACAGAGAGCCTAAACACAAACTGTGCCTTATGAAAGTTTCCTAGAAACTGCCACAAGACGCTCCATTTACTTCTTATTGGTCAGAACTCAGTCACATGACCACACTTGGCCACACAGGAGGCTGGGAAATGTAGTCTTCTTTCTAGGCAGCTCTGTTTCCGTAACTGTGATAAAGTAGTAGACAATTATTGGGGAACTACTAATAGCTTCTACCACAGTAGGTGTGTGACCTTGGGCAAGTCTCAGGACCTCCCTAGGCATGGCGATAATGCTATCTTACCATATATACATTGTTGTATTGCCTGAAACCTCCCATGCAAATCATCTAGCCCAGAGCCTGGAACAAACACACCACACACAACCGACCTTTTTGTTCCTTTCTGATTCCAGGATTCTGGACTGTGCACTGATAGCTCTCATCCTCTCAGATGTGGCCAGAGCCACTGCAGCCTGTTTCTGAGTGCTATTCCCAACCGAATTCCCAGAGTCAGCCTGAAATTTCCCAGGGCTTCCGCCTTGGGCCTCAGAGTACTAGAGTAAGCCATACTGACTTGCTTTGTCCCCCCGGCCAACAACCCTGGAATCTGTGAAAAGAGATTCTCCCCACCCACCTTTCTTCATCAGATAGTAATTTTGCATAAGAGAACACCTGCCCCGGTCCCTCACTGGAGCCTCAGACTCTTGTCCTGGTGCCGGTGGCTGAAGCCCAGGGAAGATCTCAGATGTGCAAAAGCCTGTACGAAGGCTGAGACGGCTCCACTGAAGAGGTCTGTCTTGCTGCGCATGAGCAGGGACTTCACACACGTCAGACTCTTCTATCAGAAGACTCCCGAAGGCTGAGAGAGTGTTAACCACCAACCCCTGACCCCCAACTTTAGAGCGTAACCCAAAGCAAGTGACCACAAGTAATATCATTTCTTTCAGTCTGCTCTTTCTTTTTTATGCCTTCAGACTTTACATTTTGCTGGTTTACTTCAAGATACATTTCCCTAAACTTTTCTAGTAAAATTAACACTCCAGCAAGATATTCCATGTTTATCCTTTAGCTTCCCCTGTCCTTGGCCCAGGGTACATGCTCCTTGGAGTCACTGCATTAGCCCCTTTCATTCCTGCCCCACCTCATGCCATGCAAGCCATGGCTCATTGGCCTTTGAACAACATGGGTTTAAATTGCATGGGTCCACTTATATACAGATTTCTTTTGATGAATACAGTCTGGTACTGTAAATGTATTTTCTCTTCCTTATCACTTTTGTGATAACATTTTCTTTTCTCTAGCTTGCTTTATTGTAAGAATATAGTATATGATACATACCACAAACAGAATCATTGTTAATCGACTGTTTAGGTTATCAGTAAGACTTCTGGGCCACAGTAGTAGGCTCTTAGTAGTTAAGTTTTGGGGAGTCAAACATTATACTTGAATTTTCGACTGTGTGGGGAGGTTGACATCCCTAGCCCCCAAGCTGTTCAAGGGTCCACTGTATTATCCTCGCTGACAGATTTGTAAACTGAGATTATTCTGAGAGGTAATGCAGAGAGTAACAGGTTGAACTGGGATCTGGATCCCAGTCTATCTGGTTCCAAATCCTTGTCCTGTTGTTATTATGCTACAGTAAGTAGGGGTTACCCGTGGCCCAGTAATGGAATCTGTTGCAGAGGGGAATGGGTGAGGAGGGAGGGCCATGAAGGAAGCTTCTCCCAGGTGAGGAGACTGAGCTTTGGGGACTGTGGGTCACTGACCCCAGTAGTTAGCACCAAGTCAACCTAGCAAGATGCCCAGAGGCTGGAGAGGTGCTATGGCTAATAGCATGGGGTCAGCTTGGGGCTTCCTTGCACGCTCCTCATATTGCCCTGGCCTCCAGGGCAGAAAGCCAGGACCCGGTAGGAGCGAGAGCCCCTTGGATCCCGAGCCAGCAACTCTGAAAAGAGAAAGCTCCCTTGTGAGCTGCAGTCAGTCATTAGTCCAGCGGTGTCCAGGAGAAGTGACACCAAGATGGCCTGAACCCCAGAAAAGCAGGACTTGGACACTGTCTCAACTTGTATGTTCTCTAGAAGACAGAAGAAGGGCCCTTGCTAGAAGGACAAGCGAGTGCCCGAGTGCCCCCTTATCATCGTGGAGATGCTGAGCGTGGAGGAGAGGTTGCTACAGGAGACTCTTGACATGGCAGGAATGATGTAAGCCTGGCTCCCCTCCAGAGATGCCCGCCTGGCCTCAGCCTCAGGAGCCCCCCACTTCACCTCCATGTGTAAACTCCCTGCTTGAGGATGTGACTTCTTGGTAGTTCCGTCTGGCCCGTCCTTCCCATGACTGGGAGCTCCCCCCACGGGAGGGCCATGGGGGGCTCCTTCTCCTGGACCCCCAGTTCCTACACCAGGACCCCCTACATTCTAGGCACTTACTCCACAGCGGTGGGTGCCTTGTCCCACAGCCCCTGTCCGACCGCGTCTCTGTTGAAGCATCAGCGATTTCTTCGGCCTGGACACTCACCGAGTGGGCCCAGAATGCAGAAATGGCTCCTCGCCCTCCTCCAAAGAAGGTTTCCGTGTCACACAGCCACCACAGAATATGAGGGGCTGTTGTTCAGACAGGTCGCATGTAGCCCGATGGGGTCGATGGTGCGGCATTAGCCATTGTCCAGCCAGGGAGAACGTGGTAAGGAGGAGGCCTTGGCCGATGGAGATGAGAAGACACTGTGAGGTCTCCCTGCGGGGTCAGGTGGGCCTAGTGACACTCAGTGGGCTCGTCTACCTCCTCACTGGTTCCCAAGTAGGAAGCTCCAGCTTGCTGTGTTATCTGGGGAGAGTCACTTGAACTCTCTGAGCCTCATCTTTCCTTCCACACCACAGGGAGGTGAATCCCGCCTTTGGGAGAATGAATGGAAGTAAATCCATCTGGTTCCTTGGAAGAAAAGGAGAGAGGAAGATGGGAACTCTTCTAGCTTGCTGGTCTCTGTATCCCCACAAAACCCAGGAGAGACGTGTTTTCCTGGTGTATTTGGGATCATCCAACCTGGTGTGGGTGTCCAGACTCACCAGCAGGGGGCGCCGGGCCTCTGTTTTGGTCTGGGAGCTGGACAAGTCTCAACAGGTGTTGCCCCAGGCAAGGTGTGTCTGGCAGCCCAGAAGAGGCACCTGGTCCCCAGAGGTCTAAAATAGCTGATTGTGTTTATTTAAAGCCAGTCACCATTTCCACTGACTTCCTCTGGGTGTGTGTGTTGATGGAAGTGCTTGAGTGCAAAGAGCTTGACTGGCTGAGTGTGGGGGAAATGCCTGCGTGGGCCTCCGGGCTTTGTCCTGAGTGGGGGGAAGGGGCTTCCCCTGTTCAGCCGTGTCCTGGGTTCCAGGCAGTGGCCAGGCAGCACATCTCCTACAATTGGAGAGGGAGCCCCTCCTAGTGCTGGACAAGAGTCCAGAACCACTGGCCTCTGTGTTAAGCCCAGAAAGGAGTCACTCTGTAGGCCCTGCAATGGGAAGGACCCATGTGAGTGGTCTCCAGAGGAAGCCCCTGGAGGCAGCCCCCCCCCACACACACACACACACCCCACCCCTTGCTCCTGCTGTCCAGTCAGTTGGGCCCAGGATGAAGGAAGTCTCCCTTGCTTTCTGGCCAGAGGAAAGGGGCAAATGGTTGCAAAACAGCTCAGTTCCTGCACAGGAAGGCAAAACAAAACAAAACAAAGCAAAACACAAAATGAAAAGCTCAGCGACATCACTGTCTTACCCCGAGGGAAGTAATTGCTCAAGTCAAATCAGCCAGCCTGGGCTCTGTCACCTGCTGAGCCCCTGGGAGTGGACCCTGCCCAGGCGGGCGGTCCGATGGGGACAGGAGCAGAAGCAGGGCCTCTGCCCCGGAGCTCCTGCCTGAGCGGCAATGCTGTCCGCCCCTCAGGAAACTGCAGGACAGAGCAGCTTGCCGGATGATAGTCTACCAAGGACAAGGCAGGCTGTTTCGAGAAAGGCCTGAGGCCATATGGGGCCAGAGAAGGTGAACTCAACCTGCCAAGTAGACAAAGTGCTGAGGCCCTTCCCACTGCCGAGTCAGCAGCCGGCTCTCCTCTGGCTTCCCGACTCCTCAGAGTGTCGCCTTTTAAACACTCACTGAAGGGCCACCGTGTGACCATCCTCCCCAAGCTGGGGGCAGGGATAAGGAGCTTACAGAACAGGGTGGGTGCTGGACAATCACCACAGAGTGACAAGCCCTGAAGAAGCCTCCTGACGAGAAAGGTACCCAGGAGGGCCAGCTACAAGGAAACCTGGAGGAAGCCAGGACGTTGTCTAGGCAGGTGACAGGGACAAGGCCCCACTGCGATTCCTGTCCTGGAGGGACATGGGACCAGTGATGACTCGGGGCAGACCACAAAGCACTTTAGTTTCCTGAGTTACTTTACATACCTTTATTCTGTGAGGTAGATCAGAAAACGAAGCTTGGATAAGTTTAGTAACTTACCTAAAAAAAAAAAAAGCTAAGTAACTTGCCTCAGGATATGCCGCAGAGATCTCTGATTGCACACCCCAAGCCTTGGCTGGGTCTTTAGGTAGCTCCTGACCCCCAACCGCCACCCCCACAGCCTGAGGCACGACCTTGGTGAAAACAACAGGGCCTGACTTAGCTTGACTGGTCTAGAACTTGTTTCGGTTTTATTTCTCAGGTGCGGGATTTGGGGAACGTCGGGAGGCCTGGCTCACATCCCCAAACATACAGGAGGGGGATGGGCAAAGAGAATGAATGCCAGTGTGTCCGTTCACAGGGGAGCAAGAGTTTTTGTCAGTAAGGCTGGTGTTGGGAATTTGCAGGAGCCACCCTTTCCCCCCTGGTGGTGCCCATGAGTGCAGGACCAGAACAAAGGGAGCTAGCCCACCAGTGTGAAGGACTCCTGGTCTGTCAGACCCGGAGACAGAGACACGCGACCACGCGACAGGCTGAGAAGCGTTGGGGAACGGTGGCTCTGGAGCTGACCCGGGTTGGAATCTTAGCGCTACCCGTTCCTGACTGTGTGTCCCTGGCAGGTTACTTAAGCCTGAGCTTCTTCGTCTGCTCGATGTAGATAATCATAGAACAATCCAGAATAGCTGGGTTAGCTTCCCTGTCCCTGCAGAAGGTGTATTTACAGCCGTCCCCACCGCTGGATCCACTCACACACTGTGGCTACCCCCGAGCCCTCCTCTTACGTGGGGTCTCTCCAGTCAGGCGTCTGAACAATTTGCTGGGCTGCAGCCTCATCTAGTGACATTCTGCTCCTGAGGATGCTCTCCACTCAACTTGTTGGAGACATGCTCTGTTTTTCGGGGAGATCTGAACATGCTGTACCTCACTTCCCTCAACCGTATGGCCTCCCTGGAGAGGTCATTTTCCAAGGACACTGGCTTCCAAGTCTGGGACCCTCATGATGCTACCGTCTGGGACCTTAGCTATGTGACTTCCCCTTGTGGGACCCCAGCTTCCTGGCCCCTCCATTGGGGCACCCCCCCACACACACACAGGGCTGTTGGGAGGATCAGACTCGAGCCGTCAGGTGTCTGACCTTGCCCAGCGTGCTGACAGGACTCCATAAATGGTAACTGTTTTGTTATCGTAGTGATGTGGGTTTTATGTGTCAAGTTCAGAGATGTTATTTATATAACTATGGCATAACTAGGCTGTACGATGACAAGAGCTCATAAATGGATGGCTGTGATAGCCCATGGGTGGGAAAGACCAATGTCACAAACAGGGCGATGTGGGAGGCTTCCTACAGGGGTTGGACCCAGGTCTGCTTGCACCTCTGCCCTCCTGGGCCCTCCCTCAAATCCCACTGATCTGCCTTTCCAAGTGTCCACTCTGGGCGCTCCGGATATAGGAGCTGGGGAATAGGAGAGGGGGAGGACACCCTGCAGAGTGGTCTGCTCCCTGACAGCCCCCCAGAGTGCTTCTTGCCTGGAGACCTGAGGGCCCCTGAGGAGTCTGGAGATTTGGGTAGGTAGGAAAGAGGCTGTGGGTAGTTTGGTTAGGCAGGGGGACCCAGGCCTTCCTAAAGAGCTTTTTTTCTCCTCTCTAGCCGCTACCCCTACCCCACATTCTGTACACAAACCCCTGAGGGAGACAGGCAGTCCCAGACAGGTCTTTCTGGGGACACCCGATTCAGGCACACCCTCTAAGAAAGCACACTCAGGCTAGCTCCCCATCCCTGCTGCGGTTTGGAGCCGGCTGGGCCCAGGGAAGCGTGCACCAGCCTGGAGCACATGGGACAGAGCTTACAAAATTCCTCCAATGCTGTCACATAATCCCTGCTCACAGCAGTCCTGTGGGGTGAGCAGAGCAGAGCAGATGTTTGGCTCTTGTTTTTTTGCATTCAGAAACTTTTATTAATAGTCTCTAAACCACAAGAATCAGATGGGTTTTTTGAAGGGTGCTAAATGCATAATGATTTATATCTTGAGCATTTAATGAAAATTCTGCCGAATTCTGGTTTGTATTCCACCATCTCAGTTTGCTAAGGCTGTGAGTTTTACTGCCGTCTTTGTTTTCCCAGGTGCAGGGGAAGGGCAGTCCATATCGTGGTGGGGACCCTGCACGTAAACATTTGGGCAACCTAAAGATTTGCCCCACACCAGCCTCAACACATACACAACCGCCTTTCAACCCAAAGTCAGTGCAAATGAGGAACTGGAACTCAAGGTTCAAGTCCAAGTGGATGATCCTATTCAGATATTGAAGTCCCCCATGCTTGAACAAAAGCTTTCACTACGCCTCAGCAGGATGTCAGGGACGCTGGTGATGCAAGGAGCCAGCAAAGAAATGTGGCGAAAGGCATAAGATCCAGAGCCAGACTGCCTGGCCTGAATCCCGGGGAAGGTAGTGCCTTGGACCAGTTAGCTAACCTCTTCGTGTCTCAGCTTCATCATCTGTAAAATGGGACAGCAGAGTTTTTTAAAATTAAAAAAAAATTTTATTGAGGTGTAATTGACATATAACATATGAACGTCAGGTGTATGACATAATGATTTTTTTTTAAGATTTTATTTATTTATTTGAGACAGAGAGAATGAGAGAGACAGAGAGCACATGAGAGGGGGGAGGGTCAGAGGGAGAAGCAGGCTCCTCGCTGAGCAGGGAGCCCGATGCGGGACTCGATCCCGGGGCTCCAGGATCATGACCTGAGCCGAAGGCAGTCGCTTAACCAACTGAGCCACCCAGGCGCCCTGACATAATGATTTTGATATTTGTATATACTGCAAAATCTAGTTAACATCTGTCACCATATATAGTTGCAAAGAAATTATTTTTCTTCTAATGAGGGCTCTTAAGATCCACTCTCTCAGCAGCTTTCAAATATGCCACACAGTGTCCTTAGCTGTAGTCCCCATGCTGTACCTTACATCTCCATAGCTTATTTATTGTGTAACTGGAAGTACTTTTTGACTCCCTTCATCCATTTCACCCACCCCCACCCCCTTCCCCTCTGGCAACCACCAGTCTGTTCTCCGTATCTGTGAGCTTGGTGTTTTATTGTTGTTCCCCATAAATGAGATCACGCAGTAGCAAATGTTTTCTTCCCATTTTCCAGACGAGAAGACTAGGGCCCAAGAGGGAAAGGATCATATCCCTCACCTTAAAGTCATGTGGAGACCCGGACTTAGGTATGTCCCAAGGGGAGTGAGTCTCCCAAGGTCCCTGTGGCCCCTGATGAACTGGGTGGCTTAGGAGGGTAGCGTGGCGGACACCCGGCTCCACTCAGCTGCCTGGTGAGACTTGCCAAGTCCTAGTGCTCCAGAGGAGAGGCGGGTACCTAGTGCCCTCCCTGACCCAGGCCCTGACCACTGGGATGGGGCCCAGCCTCACAAAGAGCTGTCAAAAACGTGCCCTCACCTCCCTCCACCCACCCAGCCCCCCTACCTCCTGCCCAGCCCAGAACAGAAGGAGTTAGTAAGCCCTTGAGGAGGGAGTTTCGCTCTGCAAATTCCTGAGTCCGGGTTTTCCCTGTTTTTTGCTTTTTTCCAGAGCTGACAAGAGAGGGAGAAGCTGGTATACATTTCTGAGCCAGGGATTTGGGCGGGGAACCAGGCTGGACTCCATTACATATCAACATCCGTTCTGCCTGTTTGAGCAGGTCTGCCCTAACTGGGGCTTTCAAGATTGTCACGGTTAAAACCCACGTTTGGTCGCCCCGTCTCTCTGTCTCTGTCTATCTCTGTCTAGCTGTCCCTGTTCCTGTTTCCTGTGTCTTCTTTGTCTCTCTCTCCATACATAGACATGTGTGGGTATGTGGGTATACATGTGTATATTTACAGACATATACTGTGTACACTGTTATCTACAGATAAATGCGTATATCTCTAGATAGACCCACCCACATACATATATATATTGTCTCTGTCTCTGTGTTCTCTCTCTTCACTAATATAACCTCAAGGTCACGGAGCTGCCCACGGATGGGACAAGGGCCACAGGGCCACCTCATCCACTCACTATCTCTGATCAGGATGGTCCTTGGACCACTGGAGGTGGGTTAGGTTTTCAAACAGACTTCCCCTTCTCACTCTTGTCACTGGGGAGTCAAACAGTCTCCCTATCTCCCCCTTTGGCCAAACTCACATCCTTCGTTCTGCAGTTCAGACACTGGGTCTGATGTCCCAGCGGGAAAAGGATAAGGCCGGTCAGACCCTGGCCCCGCCGGCTGCGCGCTGGAATTTGGTGCTTTACAGGCCTGAGCCTTGCCAGGGGGAGGACAGGAGGCGGCAAAGGCAGCTCGGGGAGTGTGGCAAGATGCTGTCACGGCCCTGTGTGAGACTCCAGCCAAGCGCTGAGTACGAGTCTATTTATAGACACACACACAGAGCCATGCACACACGGGAAAATACTCCTTGTTTCCTGGAAACGCGGGCTGGCGGTCACGGTCTTACCAGCTATGGTGAGCCGCGTCATCCTCAGGCAGGGAAAGCTACGTCCGCTCCTCCCTGGCGTCCACCTGCCACATGAAGAGCCATCTTTGGAAACCAGATCTCATTGACTCTCTCCCCCGGCAGTGATTTCTCCTTGCTCTCGGGAGAAGCTCTTTCCCCGACGTGCCTGAGGCCCTACTAACTACTGCAGCTCGGCTTCTGACCCCCAGGCCTCCCCACACCCCCTCCCAAACCAAAGCATCGTACAGGGTGCGCCAGACCCCTTTCCACCTCCCCTTTCCACCTCTGTGCCGTGGCGCACACGGGGCGCTCAGCCTGCAGTGCTTTCCCATCCCCTGTTCTTTGGGTGGAGCCCCGGCCGCACACTGTCTCCTCCGAGCGTCTTACCCCCTGGGCAAAATTACCCGTTCGACCCCGGGCTTAGGGCTGCATGCTTAGCTCTTAAAACTGTAGTTATTTCTACTCCTGTCTGTCTCCCTCTCCAAACCATGCATTGTCCAAGGTCAAGAACGGTCTCGTACTCATTTTTTGCCTCCCCAGCATCTAGTCCAGGGCCTGATGCAAGGGAGAGCTGCATGTGGGCTAGCGCGTCCGACTGTCACCGCGGAGCTGCTAAGGAAGGGCTCAGGGCTGGCGCTGAGTGGAAGACTGGGTTTAAATACCGGCTCTACCACTGGCTAGCCAAGAACTTTTTCAAGTTACTTAGGCTCTCCGCCGGTTTCCTCATTGCATAGAACAAGAGAACCTCACGGGGCGCCTGGGTGGCACAGCCTGTTAAACATCTGACTCTTGATTTTGGCTCCAGTCATGATCTCGGGGTCCTGGGATGGGGCTCCCTGACATTGGGCTCCCTGCTTTTCAGGGAGTCTGCTTCTTCCCTCTCCTTCTGTCCCTCCCCCTGTTTGCACGTTCTCTAAAATAAATAAATCTTAAAACACACACACATGATAGAACCTCACTTATATGATTGTTACAAAATTTGAATGATTTGCATATAAAGGATTTCATGTAGCACCTGGCATATATACACATGTAATTTTCTTCTTACAATCCCTGTTCTGCCTGTCAGCAAATCCAGTAGGGTCTTCCTTTAACATATCCAGCCACTTGTTATCTTCCCATTGCTCACAGTCCAAAGCAAACCACCATTATTTCTCATGGACCTATTTCGATGGCCTCTTACCTGGTCTTGCTTCCACTCTTGTCCCAGATCATCGATTTTCAACACAGCTGCCAGAGGTGATCTCTTAAAAATGTAAATCAAGTCAGGTCACTTTTCTGCCAAAATTCTCCTTTGGCTTTCCTACCTCACTGAGAGTAAAAACCCAAGTCCTTGGTAGGGCCTCTAGGGCCCTTTATAATTAGTCGATGCTACCTCTGATTCCATCTCCTTGCTTTCCCCCTTTCTCTCCTCACTCCAGCCACACTGGGTGACGCACTGTAACTTAGCCCTACTCCACGCAGCCCTGCCCCAGTGCCTTTGCACCTGCCATTTCCTCAGCCTGGAATTCTATTCCCACAGAAATCCTCATGACTCCCTTGCTTACTTAGAGTCTTCACTCAAGTCACCTTCTCTGTGGGTGCTTGCTGACCATCCCATCTAAATTTTCGATATGTTCGCTATCAACTCTTTCTAACTCCCTTCTCTCTTTCAGCCTTCATCATGACTAGAAAGATAGATTTTATTTATTATCTTTTTCAGTGTCTGTCTCCCCCAGTAGAATATAAGCTCTAAGAGAGCAGGGATTTGCCTATCTTGCCCACTGCTGTATCCTCAGCCGCTAGAACAGGGTCTGACACAAAGTAAGTACTCAGTAAGTACTTTGTGGAATACATAGATCATTCCAGGAAGTTTTGTGAGAGTCCATTTCCCCTCTGTTACCAGAGCTTGGTGTCCTGACCGCACAGATGAGAACTGAGATTACCGTAAAATACTGGGACAGTGGCATCTGGGCTGGGCCGGAGGCCCTCCTCACTGCCCTGGGGTGTCAGAACTGACTCAGGAGGCAGAACCCCAAACTGTGCTTCTGTCCTCAGACTGGATTTTCCCCTTCTTCCAGCCCAACCCAGCTGCATCTGGTAGAGGGTTTGGCTGGGAACTCCAAACTCATCCTTTTCTCTGGAGAGGCTGAGTGTTGGGCCTTGGCCCCAGGAAGAGGGCGTGGCGCTTGAAGATGCCCCACAGATCAAAGCCACGGGGCCTAGCAATGTTGTCGCTGCCCCTGTCCAGTTTTCTTAGGGTTCCCACAGGGCCTTCCTAGGGGAAAACGCAGTGCCATTCTTCTTGGACTCGGTTTCCTAAGGAAGCAACGCTCCCAGAGCGGGTCCATGGCATCACATGTCTGGGCCCAACCCCAGGCCTGCTAAATCAGTCTCGGAGGTGAGGCCTGGGCATCTGTATTCTACGGCTCCACTAGGAGATTCTTCATTAACTTGAGAGGCGCCCATCAGATGGTGACCTCCTGGGGTAGGGACCATGACCTTCTCACACTCCAGCCGCCCTAGCTCCAATCTCACCCCCTCCCCTGCTTCATTTTCCTCCTGAGTACTTCTCACAACGCAATCTGATATGGTATGTGTATATTCCCCTTGCTTATCCTGCTTAGTATCTGAACTTCCCCCACCCCCACCCCCCACCCCCAGAATGGACATTTTGTCTGTTTCGGTCACTGTTGTATCTCCAGTGCCTAGAACAATGCCGAACACATAGTAAGTGCTTCAGCAAATAGCTGTTGAATGAACAAAGCCCTCCTTGATAAGAACCCTGGTGAGGGAGGGGGAATGCTGGCAGGGAGATAGTGATCCTCTTAAGATCAGTGAGATTGTCCCTACCCTCAGGGGACTCTCAGAGTCCCCAGGCAGAGCAAGATCCAACAATCCCACGTGAGCTCACGTTGAGTCATCTTCTATCAGCCACCTGAATGTTGAACCACTTTGTTTAGCACCGGGATACACAGCAATGGGCCTGGAAACAAGCTGCGTGCTTTTCCTCTCCCAAGACTCCCTCCCTTTTGCCTTCGCCACTCCCACCCCTCCTGTAGGCCCCTTCCAGCCAGCAGACCTCCCTGGGCTGCTCTGGGACCCCTTGTCCTCCATCTGGCCCTAAGAAGCTCCAGGGCCCAGGCCTGTGAGGCGAGCAGTCTGCTGCCTTGTCAGTGGGCCCCTCCCAGGCCTCCTCCTGGTCTCCCCTCGAGCTTGCTGATGGCACTGACCCCGTCCTACTCACCTTCATCGGCCAGAACGGGGAGCACCGTAGGTACTCAGTAAGTCGGGAGACTGTGGCTTTAGGGAAGAAGAGCATATGGAACACAGTTCTGTTCAGGGCTTAGTGGATGCCAGGGCCCAGAGGGGTCTCACAGAGGGCTTTTCCTTAGTGGGAAGCTCTGCGTATCATACAGGGAATAACTGTGGAGCAAGGGAGTCTGCAGCAACATGCCTCGATGCTGGAGCTAAGTCATCCACCTATTTCCTCTGACTACTACCTCTGGTAATAATAGCTAACATTTATTGAGTGTTTACTGCGTGCTAAGTGCTGTTCTAAGCATTCCATAAGGATTATCTCTTTTAATTCTCATAACCTTCTGAGGCAGGGATTGTTATTATTATACATATCACATGCCTGTCAGGGCCTGTGCCGTCTTGGGGGTAAAGGCTGTGAAGCGGTTGGTGAGAGCCCCAGCATGTTATGCTGAGGGGGTTAAGGAAGAGGTGGGGAGGAGGGACTCTGTCAGCATAGAGACCCCCACTGCACATGAGGTCCCATAAGCTTTTCAGAGCAGAGAGACTTAGCCCCATCTCTGTCGTGGCTTCGATCCTGATACCACAGGGTCTCTGGAATGTCCTTCAGGGTTCCCCAGTCTCTACAAGCTCAGCCTTCAAAACCCCAACCCAGGGGCGCCTGGGTGGCTCAGTCGTAAGCGTCTGCCTTCAGCTCAGGTCAGGATCCCGGGGTCCTGGGATCGAGCCCCGCATCGGGCTCCCTGCTCGGCGGGAAGCCTGCTCCTCCCTCTCCCACTCCCCCTGCTGGTGTTCCTGCTCTCGCTGTGTCTCTCTCTGTCAAAAAATAAATAAATAAAATCTTAAAAAAAAAAAAAAAAAAAAAACCCCAACCCAGGAGTCAAGTGTCTAGGCTTGTGATTGTTTGCCTCATACGCTGGCCATTCTTGACCCATTCATCCAGTTAGCTTCTTGTTTGAATTAGGAGCGCAGTAATTTCGGAAATCTCCCTTCCCTGTCGCTATTCCCTACCGCCCCCCACAGAGGTCTCCCACAGGGGGCAGGGCTAGGTCAATGCCACTCAGAGGGACCTCTCCACCCTCCCTGCCAAGCCAGCCCCATGACTAGGAACTTCTCCTGGTCCTCTGGCCGTGGTGGTGGGCCCTCCGCCCTGCTCCCAGGCCCGGCCTCTGTCCTGAGAGCACTTTCTCCAGCTCGCAGATGTGAGTAACACATCATATACAGAGGCACCAGGCACTCCTGGCTAGAGCGAAGGTGGCAGGGAGAAGGATTGTGACAGGGTGTGAGAAAATCAGAGGGCAGGAGAAATTGGAGAAGGCAGCAAGGCCAGGTCCTCCCTCCCAGCTTGGAGGCTGGGTCATTAGACAAGGTCTGTAAATAACATCTGAATGGTCTCTGGGGCTGTGTCTCAACCATGACGTTCTACTCCCCAAATAGACCTTGACTCTGTGCCCCAGGCATTCCGTGGACCCTGGGGAGGCGCGAGAACCTGTCCCTCTCCCTCAGGCTACTCTAGAGCCAGGACCCAGGCACGGGGACCGCCAGCTCATGGCTTTACGGCAGGGCTCTGCTGAGGGTATGGTAAGCCTCACATCTTTCGCATGCCGGTGTCCTGGGAGCACTCAAAGTCCCTGTTTTCACCAGTTCGTAAGAGTGACAAATACAGCTGTGTTTTCCCCTGAACATAAGCAGAGGTTCAGGTGCCCAGGAGCCACCACAGTGGGCTCAAAGGAAGTCCGCGTCTAAGCCCTCCAGACATTCATCCACTCCCGCCCCTATGTTCCGGGGTCCCTGTGGAAGGCTCTGAGAGCATGCAGTGGGCAGACCCCCAGTACTTGCTGCTGGAGGTGGCAGAGAAGAGGCAGGGTGGAGGAGGACATGGCCAGAGCCACACAAACATGCAGAGGCTGTCCAGTCCCCAGTGCAGTGTCTCCCCAGCCACCCTCCATGTCTCCCGCCTTCTTGCCCTTCTTGCTCCAATAATCTCTCCTCCTCCCTCTGCAGGGCAGAGGGGTGACCCCGAATCTGCCATCTGCCACCTCCCTCGATGCCCAGGTCTCTGCCGGGGTAATCTAAACGACTCGGGTAACCAAGATAAGCGTCTCGCTGCAATTAAACATTGACAGGCCTGAGCGTGGTGCTCAGTTGCAGAGAAACTCCTGGGTTAGTCCACAGGGAGGCAGAGAGAGAGAGACCACAGCAGCTGGGCCATTAAAAATGGATGGAAACCAGCCCCTTTCAGAAGGGCTGTGTCTCTTAAAGTGGCAGTTCTCTTGTTAGCCAGAGAGGGAGGGGCCACCGGGAGGACACAGAAGAGGCCAGCAGGGCCCAGATCCTGAGCCAGTTTCTAAGTCTCGGTTTTTCCTGCCCTTTCCCTTCTGTTGGGTGCAAAGAGCGTTGGCTCCAGGGTCAGGCAGCCTTGTTTGTCTCAGCTGCACCCCATAGCATGGCTTTCAGCACCCTGAACCTTCGTCTGTTCATCTGTAAAATGGGCTTAATCCTTATCTAAAGATTGTTATAAGGATGGAATGAAATTGCACATATAAGTTATCCAACACAGTGTTTGGCCAAGAGAGCTGATTACCAAAGCTTAATCCCCTCTCTCCTTCCTCCTGGGAGGGAGTGACTTTCTTCCCAGACTTGAGCATCCTCAGGGAGACCCTCTCTTGGCTGGGCGGGATCCTTTCCCTGCCCCCGGAGCTTCCAGAGACCCTGGCCTCATTATAGGTTTGCTTGTCTGTCTTCCCCCACTAAACAGGAAGAACCTCGACAACAGCTATCTTGACCACTACTGATCTCCCAGCTGCCAGCTCAGTCTGGCATATACCAGTTGCTTGGAGAATGTGGAATCAAATGAATTTAGAAAAAAGAAAAACCTTTAAAAGGATTCACATGAGACCAACAAACTGAAGGTTTGTTGACAAAATGACAGATGGAGGGAACTGAGCCTCTTTTGCCCAGAGAAGGTCATTACAGGCTGCCCAGGCTCACGGATGGTCCAACACCCTCACTGTATAATGGAGGGGATGGAGGCCCAGCGAGTCGGTGGCAGAGCCCAACATTTCACTGGGCTCCCGACTCCTGGCTCCTTGCTGGAGAGCTGGGGCTGGGACCAGGAGGGTCTGCACCCATCCCCTGTGAGCAGGGGAGGACCCTGTTCCTCGCCCAGGGACCTGGAGGGGTTACGTGACTGACACAGAATCAGCTCAGGGTGAACCTGGACCCAGGCAGCTCTCCGGCTGTCCAGGCCCGCACCGTGGCCCCCGGAGCACCCAGAATTCCTTGTTTGCAGGATAAAAGCGTACTCGGCTCTTCAATCTTGGTTCTAGCAATTGCACCACGGTACTCCCTGGACTCTGGGAGGTCAGGGGTTAAGTGGGAGTGTTTGAAGAGGGGAGAGGATGAGCGCTTTCCCTACACATTGCCCCCAAAGAACCCACTGAATCCATCTGTTATTGAGTCACCCTGTTACTGTGGGACCCTGAACTCTACCCCCATGGAGCCACCTCGCAGCCTCCTCAGTGGGGTGACCCGGGGGCCGGGCTGGCTGGGCCCCTCCTTGCCCCTGAGCGGCCTGCTAGAGCAGAGGTCGGGGGTGGGAGATCCAGTCCCAGCCAGCTTCTCTGATAAGTTCTTTACAGCCTATTCTGTGAGATCATCATGAAGATTACGTAATACCATAAATGTGGAAGTTCTGGGAGATAAACACTATCAATATAAAAAATATTTAGCTAATGAGGAACTGAATCAAGTCAGGGACACTTGGCCAGGCAGATTTCTTTTTTTCTTTCTTTTTTTTTTTTTAAGATTTTATTTATTTATTTGACACAGAGAGAGAGAGACAGCAAGAGAGGGAACACAAGCAGGGGGAGTGGGAGAGGGAGAAGCAGGCTTCCACGTGGAGCAGGGAGCCCGACACAGGGCTTGATCCCAGGGCCCTGGGATCATGACCCGAGCTGAAGGCAGTCACTTAACCGACTGAGCCACCCAGGCATCCTGGCCAGGCAGATTTCTTACACTGAAAAAATCCTCCGAGCTTCTACATCCCAGTCCCCCAGAGTGGCTGTTATCCCCCCATTGTTGGTGGTGGACACTCCCGTGGTCTCCGTAGTCCATAGGAAGGGGCTGAGCATTGTCTTCTTGCTGAACCTGGAGTTCAGAGGCCAGAAGAAATACCTATATAAATGCTGGCCTGATTCAATGGCGTCAGAATTGGGGAGAGAACTTCATTTCATAATAGCAGAGAAATAGATTAGCAGGCCTCTTGAATAAGGTCCTATAATGACAGTATTTATTGAGCCCTGAGTGTTATTGAGCGCTATTACCTCATTAGTCACAAAGAATCCTACGTGATACTCTTGTAATTCCCACCTTACAGATGAGGAAACTGAGGCACAGAGAATATTAAGTAACTTTTTCAAGCTAAGGTTTGAACCCAGGCAGTTTGACAGAGCAGCCCAAGCCCTTGACTCCTCATCACACAATTTTGATTCTATTCGACGACTCTGGTGAGCCTGCTGGGTGAGGGGCAACTCTTGTTACAATGATCAACCCCAAAGAAATTTCTCTGGACCTTTGGAGGGAGATTCAAAACACCTCTCCGTCCCACCCAGCTCTACGTCTGCTTGATAAGCTAGGAATAAAGCTATGCTGTATCTTCTAGAAACTTCTGCTCCCTGGGGCAGTAGGGCATTTATTTGAAAAGGGCTTCTTCCCACCTCAAAGGCTCATCTGCCCCAGAAACATGGGCAGCTCATGGATACAGGCAGTGATAGCTTTCAGACGGGGAGCTGCTGGGGCGCTTGCCCTCTGCCACACCTCCGAGAGGCAAGACCAGTTGGCCAGGACAGCCCACTGAGAGCTGAAAACCTGAGACCTTTGTCCTTCTCTAACAGGAGGGATTTCCCCAGCCCCTCTGCTGAAGGCCTGGCTCTGCTTGGTTTTCTGGGCTCCTCGGGCAGGCAGCTGCCTTCTTGAATGCCCAGTGAATCACAAATTAGCCTAATTCATGAGGAAAATAAATACACAAAACCCCTCTACAGCCAGAGAGTGATTTGTCTACAAAGTCCTAAGTGGCAGAAATAAAGTTTTGCCCCAAGGGGCTGTTTGGCTGTGTGCCCTCTCCAAACGACACACTTCGATTCACTACACTTATTGTGACCCTGTGCTGTGGGGAGCAAAGATGTACCGCGTAGCCGTGGATCAACAAGGAACAGACCATGGAAGAAAACTTGAGGATATTTTCCGCACCCCACAAGCAACACGTGTACCCGTCGGTGGCATGATTTGAGTACGTGAGCCCTGAGGAGACGTAGTGAGATGCACTCAGCTGCCCAAGGAGGGGAGACTTGATTTGGGTTTGAGGGAAGGAGGGCCCCTTCTAGAGATGGCGGCTGGCAGTGACCAGGCCTCTGGGTGGCAGGGGGTGAGGTGGGGGGTGACAGGCAGAAATAAGGCATGTGACAGCACTGTTCATGAGCCGCCTTCACAGCTGCATCTCGTCTGATCCGCGGGCCACCGTAAGCAGCAAGCAGGCTTCGTCGCCCTCAGAGGAGGAGAGGAGGCTCGGAGAGGCTTCTTGAGAGGCAGTGAACGCAGGCCTTCTGACTCACACCCTTTCCCCTGCGTGGAGGGCCAGCCCTCCCGCAGCGTGACCTCTTGGCTTCTATAGAAGCAGCTTCCTCCCGGCCTTGGGCAAGGCCCGCTGCAGATGCAAAGTCCTGGCACTCAAAAGTGAGTGTGCAGGGGGCCACACTGATGAGAGCCGGTGGCCAGACGGCACAGGAACAGCCCGAGCACTCTGGGCCTGAGCCGGGAGCGATCCGATCACCCAGTGAGGACAGGTCGGGCTCAGCGGCAGGCAGAGCGCCCCGGGAGAAGGGTGGGGAGACAGCTAGCCGGGGGGGTAACCACCCGGAAGCCTTTAACCG